>NC_043973.1:57609250-57714250 GCF_902148855.1 Sphaeramia orbicularis | reverse complement strand
GGTCATAATTTGTCTAGTTCTATGTATATGTATGTGTTTTCTGTCTAGTGTGTGTGTGTGTTCTACCCCCGTCCTGTAGGTGTGCTGTGCCCCTTTTGTGTCCGTCTGTTGCAGGTTTCTGATTGGTGGAGCATGATTGCCCGGCCCTTTGAAGATGGCCCTGGAGCTCCCATCCTTGCTCGCTCTTGCCTCCTGCCAGCTCTCAACCCTGTGTTCGTGTGTGTGACCGTCAGTCTTCGTGCTTCTGAAAAATTCGATTGTTTGTATTTGTAAATAGTTTTGTTAAATTCGATCCTTTTTCTGGTAGGGGAGGTCGGCTCTTTTGTTTTCCCGTTTTCTCCTGTTTTTGGTTAGATAGTTAGGTAAGTTTTCTGTATTTTATTTCTTGCATTTATTTTGGATTAGGAAAGTTAGTTTAAACTCTACAGATATTTTGTTTGTTGTTTTAGCCGCTCCCTCCCCTAACCCTTCCTTAGTTGTTAAAACAAAAGTAGTAATAATAAATATTGTGAATCTTAGTTTTTTGACTGACGTGTGTGCTTGGGAGCTGGGAGGGGTCAAAGTTGAGCCTATTATGTTCGCCCTGGTGAACCCCTAGGCCGGGGCGTAACACCCTAGGTTTACTAAGTCCAATGTCTTTTCTTAATAGTCAGTAGAGTAGCCTTTGTTCTTGATAATGGTTCCTGTAAGTGTCCACAGGTTCTCTTCTGTCTCCTGTGGGGTTTTGGTCCACTCTTCCAGGACCAAAGCCTCCAGCTGGGTCCGGTTGGATGGTCTCCTACCCATCACTCTGGTCTTTAGCTCCCTCCACAGATCCTCTAAATGATTTAGGTCAGAGCTTTGACTGGGTCATGTCCTTGAACCACTGCTGCACTACCTTGGTGGTATGCTTGGGGTCAGTGTTCTGCTGGGACGTCCAGTCAGGACCAGTCTAGAGTTTCTCAGCACTTTCACACTGTCATCCAGGACGTTGATATAATTATGTTAAATTCATGATGCCTTGTAACTTCATGAGGTTTCCAGTGCCACTAGCAGAGAAGCATCCTAGCATTATAGGTTATAACCATAGCATTATGTTGCCACCAAAATAACCGAGGTATGAAGGTATCACAGACAACCATCCAGCCAGTATTGCACAAAGGAGTTCTCCATGGATGCAGACACAGGAAGATGGCAGGACTCAGGATGAAACATCAGGAGGCTCATCTGGCATTTCCTAGAGCTCTTCTTAACCAAGATCCAAGCTTTTGGTCATCAATCCAGTGTTTTGATGAAACAAAGATGGAGTTGTTTGGCCACATGGATGTTGACTGCATCTGAAGGAAGCAAGGAGAAGAACGCAAGCTGAACACAGCCCCAACCATCAAGCATGGTGGTGGCAACATAATGCTATGGGGCTGCTTTTCTGCTAGTGGCACCGAGAACCTCATCAAGATACAGGGCATCATGAAAAAGGAGGATTATATCAACATCCTGGATGACAATGTGGAAGTGTCTGCTGAGAAACTCAAGATTGGTCCTGACTGGACGTCCCAGCAGGACACTGACCCCAAGCATACCACCAAGGTAGTGCAGTAGTGGTTCAAGGACATGACCCAGTCAAAGCTCTGACCTAAATCATATGGAGGATCTGTGGAGGGCGCCAAAGACCAGAGTGATGGGTAGGAGACCATCCAACCGGACCCAGCTGGAGGCTTTGGTCCTGGAAGAGTGGACCACAACCCCACAGGAGACAGAAGAGAACCTGTGGACACTTACAGGAACCATTATCAAGAACAAAGGCTATTCTACTGACTATTAAGAAAAGACTTTGAACTTAGTAAACCTAGGGTATGAATAATTTTGAACATGGCGTTTTTTAGAAATCTTCCAATAAAATACTCCTGAAATAAAGTATTTCTCCAAGTATCATTTGTTCTTATTTCCTCACTTGTGTATCACATATAAGTGACAAACAAACTTGACAAAACTCATTCATTTCATCACAAAAACAAAAAGTTACAAAAAATGGCAGGGGTATGAATAATTTTGAGGACGACTGTATGCACACAGAGGGCACTCTATCTATCTATCTATCTATCTATCTATCTATCTATCTATCTATCTATCTATCTATCTATCTATCTATCTATCTATCTATCTGTGTGCAAAAGTATTGTTGTTGTCTGTATTTTACATTTTTCAGTCTAAATCATATATTTTGTGTCATAAATCGTATATATATTTTCTCAAAGTGAAGCCCAGACTTTTTTTCATACATTCCGTACACATGCACTAGAAATATGTGTAAAACACTCAGTAAACGGACCTGTAGACCTACTCCAGCCCTGTTGTCTTTTTGTTTGTTTATGCCTGCTGAGTGTCATATCGCCTAATATTATTGCTTCTTATTTATTTATTCATTCATTCATTCATTCATTCATTCTTAGATTGGGATGCATTACGTGCGAATTTGTAGGTATTGTAATTATATTATGCAGAAAATCCAAAAGCTTGTTTTTTTTTTTACTTGTATGACTGTCACTTTTTTTTTTGCCTTGATTCCAATAGAAAGAAGTTGGGAAAAAAAAGTCAGTAAAACCCATAAATAAAACACCAAACTAAAAACACAGCAGTAGCATAAGCAGTAATTGAAACATCAACCTGAAATGTCTCATGAAAACTCCGTGTAATTGGACCCATTTGTGTCTTAGTCCGTGTTTACACCGAACACATGCACAGAACATGTCATAACAGACCGAATGTTGGTCCTATGACTCATATTGAATGGATGTGTAAGTTGTACGTCATGTTAATTTCAAATGTACACTTACTTTATATGAGTTAAATTTATCCATATCTGTTGTATTGTAATATAGTGTGGGCGAGCACTTTCCCATCAACTTCAAATAAAATATTGATGTTACAAAAGCGCTTCGTTCGAATTGCAACCCATTCTAAGCCACGGACCTCTTCTGCTAATTTATTACCTCCGCCAGGAGGTATTGTGATCACTTTGTGTGTGCGCGTGCGTGCATGTTTGTTTGTTTGTTAGCAAGAGAACTGAAAAAGTTATGGACGGATTTTCAGGAAATTGAAAATTGAATTGTGTGTGTGTGTGTGTGTGTGTATATCTATCTATCTATCTATCTATCTATCTATCTATCTATCTATCTATCTATCTATCTATCTATCTATCTATCTATCTATATATATACACACACACACATACATATATATATATACATATATATATATACATATATATATATATATATACATATATATATATATATATATATAGTCTTTCTTTTTTTAGTGAATTCTGTATGTGTGTGGACTATGGAAGTCTGATAACTTTTCTAATGTTTATGTATTTATAAGGTGGAGGCTTTAAAACAAACCATTTTAGTCTTTGTGCCTCTAACTGCACCTTTACTGTTTTCTTCTGACTGATCAGTGTTCTGTGAGTGCAAAACAAATAAAAAAAAAATAAATATGTATAGTTTGTCTTAAATGTGTGTTTCGTGCACCGTTGCCGTTTATCGTTAAATTGCGCCCGTTTTGTGTCTTTTTTCTGGGACTCCCGGGGACACAAGCCCGTCCTGTGTACACTCGGCTCGTCTATAATTAGCCCGGCCCCGCTCGGCTCAGCTCGGCTCGGCCCGGGTGTGCACGCGGCATATGTCGTCCGTCCGGGCGCGGGGGAGTTTTTGGATCCGTTTACTTCCGCGTTGTCTGTCACCGTAAAGCAGGAAGCACTGTAGTAATGTGTAGGAGTCAACCTGTCCCGCCGCTGTTTACCTGCAGGTATGTCTGTCTGTCCGCCCAACACCGACCCCCGACCGCCGCCTCTGGTGTCGAACCGGGCCTCCGAACCCCCCCCCGGACCCGGTGGTTCGGTAGTTCGGTACTTCGTTAGCCGCTACTGCTGCGGCTAATCCCCCTGTCCGCGGACCCGTGTCGGTGTTTTAGCCTGTTTTAGCCCGGTTAAGAGGCTCCGCACCGGCCTGCCGTCACTTAAATGTGTGTTCTGTGCCGGTAAACAGGTGATTCGTGGACCGACGGCGGACGCCCGGTGACGCCCCGGAGCAACATGGAGGCTAACTGACCGAACGGGACCGGTCGGAGGTCGGCGTCCACACACACAGGAGCTGCGGTACATTAGCACCAGGATGCCCGCCGGTAAGCCCCGTGTGTGTCCGTGACAGGGAGTGTGTGTGTCGGCGGAGTGTCCCCGGACCCCCGTAGACCCGGTGCGTTCGGTTTAACAACCCGATTTAGGTGGTTTTAAAACCGGAGAACGGGTTGAAGTTGGACAAAGTCAGGTGGTGCGTTCAGGGACGCTGCTTGTCCCCGCTCCATGACACCTGTGGTGCCTTCGCTTGTTGGTGTGTGTAGTTTATGTGCTGTAGGAATTCCAATGCACTGTTGTTGGAACCTTTTTATGTACTGTGTTTGTTTGTTTAGTGATTTATTTCATTTTATTTGACCGAGACAATACATTTAGGCATTATTGAAGTGTTGTTGTTATTATTATTATTATTGTTGTTAGTTTTATCACTACTACTTATATTACTTATAATTTTACTTATGATATAATGTTAGTGTTATAACTGCTATTATTATAAGTAAGACCCAGCTATGGGTTTTCTACCCACATTTGTTTCACAAGTTTCACAGCTTTATACAACCCCCCCCCCCCCCCCCCCAAAAAAAAAAAAACCCCAAAACTATCCAATGCAAAGGACATTCATTAAAAAAAAAAAAAAAATTATATCTGGAAAATAAAAAAATAAAAAAAAGTGTTATATGGAGCTGTTTTCACTCAAGTCAAATTTTTCATGCAAAAAAGCAGAAATTTGTACTGTCTTGGGTCTCAGGAGGGGAATTTTATTTTATTATTATAGTTATTTATTATTACCATTATTGTTCTAATCATTTATTCTGATTACTTTTCTTATTTATTACTAATAGTACCTTCTCAGATGTATTTGTTGGGGTGTGTAATTCTAATGCTCTGTTGTTGGAACCTTTACATTTACCGTGTTTGTTTATTTAAATGCTATTTAACAGGGACGGTACATGTAACTATTGTTGCGGTTACGTTATGTTTATTGTTATTGTGGTGGCTCTGTGACACCTGTGCTGCCTTCACTTATTCATTTGCTGTGGGAATTCCAATGCGCTGTCGTTGGAACGTTTTCATTCACCTACAATAGCAGAAATTAAAAATAAATCTGAAAGCTGGATCTGGAACACCTTATCATGGGAATTCACAACATCAGCTCATAAAATATTGTAATATTGTGACGATTTAATAGATTTTTCTGTCTTAAAATACTTTGAAACTGGATCAATCATATCCATTTGCATGTTGATGTTTCTGCTGGTGTTCATCCAATTTGGATGATTTTATAACCAGTGAATAGATTGAAATGAGGTGATGCATTCAGGGACATCACCCTGGGGCTCTAACACCTGTGGTGCTTTCACTTGTTGTGTGTAGTTTGTTTGCTGTGGGAATTCCAATGCACTGTTATGGGAACCTTTTCATTTATGGTGTTAGGTTGTCTTTGTAAATATCTGCAACAGAGGAAATGTTAAGAACAGATAGAACACATTAACATCAGATGAAAAACAGGAATTAATGTAAAATATTGTGATGAATTTAAAAAAAAAATTTTCTTTGAATGTATTAAATTTAATGCACATTAAAAGAAGAATTATGAAAACACAGCAAACTGTGAAAGTTTTACAAAATCCTAAATAACATGAAAAAATAAGTAAAAAAATGAACCAATATTAAGTAAAAAAGAATAAAATAAGCAGTAAGATAAACAGAAACAGTCTTAGTTATCAATAAAATGAACAAAAATGAATAAGAAATCAACAAATTAATAAGTAACATGAACAAAATAAGCCACAAACTGAATAAAATTGAACAAAAAACCTTATAAACCCATTCAGTTGGATCAGTGCCAGTGGATGGACACTGGGTTTAAGTTCAGTTAATGACAGATTGGACTGAAAAAGACACTGTTTATTCAGTTTGATCTGTTTCTGATAAAATAACCATCAACTATAATCTGAGCTTTAATGAACATCTACATGATCAGAGAATTAAATATAGAAAATACAGGATATACATTGAAAAATATCAAATACAGAGGATCATATTAGAATAAATGGAGATAAATCACTTGAGAAAGACAAAAAAATAATCATTTGGAAGACAAAAATAGTTAATGATTAAATCAGGATGAATCAAATCTTAAAGGATAAGATTAGGATCATTTATTTCTTCTTTCTGTGTCTTAAATCACATTGAAACAGGATCAAACTGGACTGTTTGCCTGGAGTCAGTCTCAATGCGTCTGCTGTCATTTCTTTCCCGGAGGCTGTTGCCACGGTAACGGTCCTTAAATCCTTTAAACCTGGGGAGGGTCACGTGAGCAACGGTGCAGATGAACGCCTCCGTGTTGTGGAGGACGACGGGATGTGCCGCATCCACGTGTCTGAGCGTAGGTCGCAGCTTCGTGACCTTTAATGAACCCCCCCCCCCAAAAAAAAAACCAAAAAAAAAACGAAGCTTCTCCAGAGTCGACGTGTGTTTTTAATGATGAGTCACAGATTCATGTGTGTACGAGTTCCTCAAACAGAGTCCACTTCCTGTTTTCCATCAACTGAAGCAGCTTCGGATCAGACGGAGAAACACAATGATTCAGATTTAAATCAACCAGTACCAGGTCCAGGTCTCCTTCCTAGTCCACCAGTACCAGGTCCAGGTGTCCTTCCTAGTCCACCAGTACCAGGTCCAGGTCTCCTTCCTAGTCCACCAGTACCAGGTCCAGGTGTCCTTCCTACTCCACCAGTACCAGGTCCAGGTCTCCTTCCTAGTCCACCAGTACCAGGTCCAGGTGTCCTTCCTAGTCCACCAGTGCCAGGTCCAGGTGTCCTTCCTAGTCTATCAGTACCAGGTCCAGGTCTCCTTCCTAGTCCATAGTGCTAGTCCTAGACATAACCACAGTGGAACTGAACCTACTGCAGTAGATGTTCCATTAAAATGACCTGGAAAATAGAGTTGGAATGGCTGAAAAAAACTCCATAGTGTTGCTTTAATACTTTTATTTGTCACAGTTCTGGTCTTGTTTTTGTCCATAATTTCCACCAAACTCAACCTTTTCAAATTAAAAGCCCTCAGGCGTTCATTCCTTTGAACCAGGGCAGTTTTTGGACTTTTACGAAGACATATTTAAAGTCATTATTAGGGCTGTAAGTAAATATCAGTTCTGCAATATATCGCGATATTTCATTTCCTAATACTGTACGGATATTAAAAAGTACTGTATGGATATTTTTAGGTACTTATTCAAATGCAGATATTGTGGAGGTTCATTTTAGTTTTTCTGTTTGTCTTTTTTGTTTCTATCTTATTTACTCTTATTTAACACTCTTATTCAATAATGTCAGTTCCTTTGTTGGGACTAAACTAAAATACTGTTCTGATGTTCGTTCTGAACTAATAGAATATGGACATTTGAACAGGATCTGAAACTGTAATGTCTGTAAAACAGAATTTCAGTTTGAACACAGGAACATTTGTGATATAACATTAGATCCTGTTGGGATCAAATAAAAATGTGTTTAGTGTTTGTGCAGATTTTAATGGGTAATTTAATTCTTCAAGGAAATAATGATGTAAAAAAAAGAAACAAAACATTGCCTTTTTAACAGTATCATGATATATCGCAATATATCGTACCATGATTCTAGTATCATATCACCAGATTCTTGCGGTACACAGCCCTGCTTCTGCGGTGTCCTATTACAAAATGTATCTTGACTGTTTGTAATAAAATTTTGTAATGGAATTGATTGCGTTTCAGATATTTTTTATTTCGAAGCTTCGTAATAGTTCAGGTTTGAAATCCCGTAATTGGTACATTATGCTTCATTTTTTATATCAACACAACAAATGCACATTCAAAAATGAACAGCACTGATAGAGTGAGAAAAGAGGAAGGAGAGAAGAAGAAAAAAGAGAGAAAAGAACAAATCAAACAAAACAAAAACAGAAAAAAACCCATACAATGTAGCATCTCATCCACCCCCCCAACCCCCCTCCCCATCCCCAGACCCACTCACATAGGTTGGTGTAGTGCTACACTGTGGGCTACTGCTTATGTAGTAGATCTGAACTGTTTGGCCCATCCATATAAATTAATAAAATTGTAATAAAATTGATTGACTGATTGACAAATTATCCTGATGAACGTCAAACTATTTATGAGTTGAACTCTGTTTGACCCACAGTGTCGTTGCTCAGAGTCAGTAGAATTAGAACCAAATAAAACAGCTCAATCATTGGTTTGGTTATAAAGTAGACGAGTTTTCAGTCGTCTCCTGTTGCTCCATCCTCCCTTTGACTCCTCCCCCTCAGTGTCGGTAAACCACTGATGCCAGGGCCTCACGGCGGCAGTTTCTAATTCGGGCGTGTGGACTCTGGGCGTCCTCGCCAGCTGCCGTTTAGCGCCGTCTCCTGAAAACCCCCACGGCAGCTGGGAGGACAGGGAGGTGGAGGTGGAGGATGCGTCTGGACCGAGCCCCGCCTCCCTCACCAGTTCCCGGTGTCTGCTCCGTAATTACTCCCAGTGGTAAAGTGTTGATTACATTAGCGGTAATGTGACGCCTTCAACATCGATCCCCGATGGGACGAACGAGGTGTTGAATACATTAACCACAAATAAACTGCAGAGACATGAACTGAACGGACGGAGAACGGACGGACGACTGGTCCAGACACAAGCGTGGACCACATACGACCAATGACACGTGGACTTGGATGACGTCTTATGACCTCCAACAGCTGATGAGACTTAAATAGCTGAAAATGTTCAAGCAGAATGAAAATGGATCAGGTTCATTTAAATTGAATTCAGTCAACACGAATAATTCAAGAACCAGAACCAACTAAAATTGAACAAAAGAGGCCAGAAATGAACAAAACAGTCTGAAATAAACTAATAAATTAAATTAAATGAACAAAATAATCAATGAAACGACCAAAAAAAAATCGTCAAAAAGAATCGATTATGAACAAAATATGTTACGAAATAGAAAACTGTCATTTGTTCTTGAATATTGAAGAAAGACGTGAAGACAAAAACCCAGAAAATACAGATGAATGAGTGTTAATGTCAGAGTAAATGCTGGTGTTTGGTTGAGGTGGATCCTCTTGTGTTGAACAGTCGTTGTGGTCGGACCTGCAACGCGTCGCTTAAGTGTTACATTTAGAACCAGCGCTATTAATAACACTGACTTCCCCTGGTGTGTGTGTTTGTGTGTGTGTGTGTGTGTGTGTGTGTGTGTTCTATTTCCACTTCCACTCCTGGGTCTGTTGTGGTCTAGAGGCTCTCATTATCCTCACACTGTTAACCACCTCAATTAAGTCATTATGTAGGACAAACCCGCCGCCGCCGTCACTCAGCCGCTGCCGCCGAGCGTCCAATGAGCCGATGGTCTGATCTGTTCAGATAAACCTGGAGACGCGTCTGCTGGGAAATCCACTTTTACTTGGTCTGTTATTGTGCTGAGACCATCGTGTTCTTCCACATGTAGAAGTTCTGTTTACCTCGACATTCGCCATTTCCACCGTCAAATGGTGTCTCTGAGTCCCAGGGGACGCGTCGTCTGCAGACGCAAAACGCAGTCTTAGCAGGTGTTTAAACGGCGGTTTTAACGGGAGTTTAAACACCTGTTTTAACGGGTGTTTGTAACAGGTGTTTAACGGGCGTCATTTATGTCGTTTTCACTTCGTTGTGTCCTAAAGCATTTGCATAGTGTTCCGTTTGTGTTCGTTAGGGTTCTGTTTGTGTTGCATTTGGGTTCCTTTGGGGTTCTGTTTGCATTTTGTTTGCATTTCGTTGGGGTTCTATTTGAGTTCTATTTGAGTTCCGTTTATGTTCTGTTTGTGTTCTGTTCGTGTTTTGTTGGCGTTCTGTTTATGTTCTGTTTGTGTTCTGTTGGCGTTCTGTTTATGTTCTGTTTGCGTTCCGTTATTCTGTTGGGTTTCCGTTGGTGTTCCGTTGGTGTTCTGTTTGTGTTCTGTTGGTGCTCTGTTTATGTTCCATTTGTGTTCTGTTAGGGTTCTGTTTGTGTTCTGTTTGTATTGTGTTTGTGTTCTGTTTGCGTTCCGTTGATCCTGTTTCCAGTGGATGTTTCAGCTTTGACCTTGAGTCTGAACAAACGCGCTGCTTTAACGTTTAACTCCCGTTTCCGTCCGTCCTTCGTCTCCAGTTGACGTTCTTCTGTTGGTTCTGAACTTCCCACAGTTCTGTGTGATGCGTATCCAGCCGGTGTCCCAGCATGCATCTGTGCCCCAGGTGGATCTGAAGTGTTTGAAGCTGTGCTGGTTAATTGTGCGTTGTGCCGCTGTCGTCGGTATCGGCGGTGGAAGACGGTTCAGACTAAATATAACATCAAAGCAGATGCCTGCATTTGCTTTTATCTGGGCCCGTTCTGCAGCTCCTCTGCACCTCAGAACCTTTTATCTGGGCCCGTTCTGCAGCTCCTCTGCACCTCAGAACCTTTTATCTGGGCCCGTTCTGCAGCTCCCTCTGCACCTCAGAACCTTATATCTGGGCCTGTTCTGCAGCTCCTCTGCACCTCAGAACCTTTTATCTGGGCCCGTTCTGCAGCTCCTCTGCACCTCAGAACCTTTTATCTGGGCCCGTTCTGCAGCTCCTCTGCACCTCAGAACCTTTTATCTGGGCCCGTTCTGCAGCTCCTCTGCACCTCAGAACCTTTTATCTGGGCCTGTTCTGCAGCTCCTCTGCACCTCAGAACCTTTTATCTGGGCCCGTTCTGCAGCTCCTCTGCACCTCAGAACCTTTTATCTGGGCCTGTTCTGCAGCTCCTCTGCACCTCAGAACCTTTTATCTGGGCCTGTTCTGCGGCTCCTCTGCGCCTTCGAAACGACGAGAACGTTTGGTGGTTTTACGGCGAATGGAAACACCTCTGATTTTAATCACATCTGAGGAGGGTGACACTAAAACGACCACGTGTTGATGTTATTCAGCGCTTTTATGGTGAAAATAGGACGGAAGAAGAGAACTGACCTGTGTGTGTTCATGTCTGGGTTTTACTGAACTACACGTGGATGCCTGAACGCCACATGGAAGTGTGTAAACGCAGCACCGGTCCTGTTTTCACTGATTCAACATGTACATTAATCAACACCGAAGAAAAACTGGGAAAAAAAAGGATGAAACTCAACTAAAGCATCAAATTGGATTTGGTGTTGAACCCTGAGGTGCACTTCAGATTCTAAAAGGTCCTGTTATTTCCACACTCTCAGCTTGATAAGAAAGTACATTATGTCTATATTTAGGTCGGAACTGAAAGAAAATGTTCCTTCAACCTAATTAGTCTTAATATTCTCCTATTGACCAAGTTCTGAGGTTTAGAACTGAAGAACCACAAGGACTGAGTCAATCAATGACGCCTCATTTAAAGGGAAAAACTTCTCGTTTCACAAGATTTTCATTTTAATTAGTGGATAAAATCCAACCTGAACTCCATCCATTAGTCCCATTAGCTTTGGCCTCTGTCCACATGATTCTATTCAATTTCACTTCCATTCAGTTTTATTTGTGCAGTCCAACATCACAACAAGGTCGCCTCACAGGGTTTTACAGAATTAGTTGAATATGAAAATAAACAACAGACAAATAAACAGTCGATGAAGGAAGTGCATTAATGTCCCGGTCAGCCCCCATCCACCCCCCCCACCCAAAAAAAAAAAAAAAAAAAAAACAGGAGGAAAAGAGGAACCTGGAGGAGAACCACAATGAAGGATGGATCCACTTCCATGGATGGACAGACTGTAGATGAGACCGGGACTGACGGACGTCCAGCTAGGACTGACGGACAATATTTCAAATGTTAAATATTAGAGTGTTCAGGGTCTGAGTTTCCCTCTGATCGTCATCTGGTTGTGGTTCAGTTTCCAGAACACATGAACGGACCACGACCGGCCTCAGCGCGCACTGTCTGCCCCCCCCCCCCCAGCGCTGCAATCTGTCCTTATTTGGTGTGAGATTGTGTCTGAGGAAAGAATGTGTGACTGTAGAGTTTTGCCCAAACCGGAGGAAAAACACAGAACAGCTGAACTAAAATGAGTTCATTCTGATTTATTCCGTGACACAAAACAAATACTTTACATGTTTATTTAAAACAAATGCAGTATTATTTAATTTAATACTTTCAATACACTATACATGTCAAATATGATTATTTGAGCAGGTGAAAAAATAGTCAAAATGTGAAAAAGACATGTCTGAAAATAAAACAGAAACAGATGCAACAAGAAAAAAGCATGACGCAATAAACCACCCAAAAGCAACAAGATGAAAACAACAGAAGACAGGGAATAAACGACAGAACAGGCGCAACAAAAGATGCACGAAAAATAAAATGAAGATGGCAAAAACAATGGAAAAAAAAGATTACAACTATACGGCAGGGAAGAAAATGAGGAAAAAGATAACAAAGCACAATTTATTTTCAATATATTACATAAAAATAGTTTTGTTTGTTATTATTATTATTATTATTATTATTATTATTCTTTTTTTTTTTTTTTTTTTTTTTTTTTTCATTCTGTCACATGTCCATGATTAACACCAGTGGACAAAGACACAAAATATGTTTTTTTTCCTCAATATTCTACATATAAATTGTATTAGTTGTTTTTTATTTGAAGCAACAACTTCTGAATTCTGACCTAAACCAACAGTGAAAACTAATATGACCTTTAATAATATAAAGTGTGTAGTGTGCCTGATACGCTCACCTGGACACCAGAGGGTTAACACATTATCTGGGTGTTTTAGTCCCACTGGGAAAACTTTGATTTCAGTCAAACGATCATGTTTACGTGTACGTTTAAAGTACGTTTTAGTCAAAACTAATGCAATAATGAAGTGTCATGTAAGTGTAGTATGACCTTTATGACCTCAGGTACCACGTGTTCATAATCTGCTCACCCGGATGAACGAAGGGTGATGTGTTCAAATGTCTGGAGTTGTGCATTGTCAGTGTCATACAGGAAGGTTAAAACGGCGTTGTGATGGAAACGCCCTGACGGTGACGCTGTGTGTCGACCCTGCGGTCCGCTGTGTCCTCTGTGGATTAGGGTTCTGGGAGTTGGGGGTGGTGGTGGTAGGTGGTGGGGGGTGGGGGTGGGGGGGGGGGCGCTGCAGCTTCACCTGCAGCCTGCAGAGGTCTGCTGCAGCCGGCGGCGAGGGGAAACGCCACCACTGCAAGGTCAGAGATGAGACAGAGAGAGAGAGAGGCGCAGAGGGGGAGAGAGAGGGCGAGAGAGGCAGTGGAACACACAGAGAGAGGAGAGAGTGGAGGCGTGGAGGTCGACCTGACAGGCCGCCGTCTGCTTCAACATGGATCCAGAGAGCAACGACTCGGGTAGGACGCCGCTTTTTCACTGCGCACTCACGCTGTTCGCCTTCCTTCCCTTCCCCTTCGTGTGGTGTGTGTGTGTGTGTGTGTGTCTGTCGCCTGCCTCACACACCTCAGCTCTGCGTCGCGGCAAACAGCCCAACGCACGCCACCCACCATTGATCCACTCTCCCAGCCAATCGCACGCCTGCTTCAGGGTGATTGACAGGCCCTGGGACCAGTGGGAGACCTGAGGCTGAGTTTTACCTCTTGTTGTTACGGTTTTTTTCAAAGACATATGTAGCAGCTTTTAACTCACTGAATCCATCCAACAGAACAGTTTTTATCTTTAAATAGTCTGAAAATCTATTAAATATTGATTAAAGATCAGTCAGTTACTCAGTAAATGTACAGATTATGCAGAAGAGGTGATAAATGAGCGGAGAATACTGACTTTTGGATAATTTATTAGTTTTTACACTAATACTTAGATCATTATCTAATCAGATTATTCAAGTGATCATTAAAACAGCAGTTAATCTGATTATAATAAATCAGATTAACACACATGGGTTTCTCTTAGAGATGCACGATAATTGTTTTTTTTTTTTACAACCCATACCAATAACAATAACTTCCTGCTTTCTGGTAACTGATAACTGGTAACTAACAAACCCCAATAGTTCCCATTCTTCCAGCTGTTTTCTTCTTCTTTCCAGTCAGTGTTAAACTCCGTTAATAAAGGCTTCTACTGAACCTAAAGCCTCTGTCTGCTTCAACGGACAATAGACCAAGAGGGTTCAGTTCAGACTATTTATGGACACAGACAGAATTCAGTGATGATGGACCAATGTTTTCCCACGTTCACCTATGTTCAGATGTTTGGACGTTCAGCGTTTTCAAATGTCCTTCTTCTTCTGGGTCTGGATCAGACTAAGGAAACCTGAAACCCTTGACTGACATTGGACTGATCCACACCTCTGCTTACTACTTCTTCTTCTTGGGTTTTATGGCGGGTTGCCAAGGCAACAATGTGCACTGTGTACTGGTGAAATGCACCAAATCAAATCAATTTATATTTATTATTATAGGCTGTATTTATCATTGAAAACTTTAATTATTGGAATTATCTGAATGACGTCATTTTTTAAAATATTGGACCGATAATTATTGGTTCTGTAGTATACAGCTGGATATTTGGTTAGGGTTACTCTGTGTATACCCACTGTGTGTGTATGTGTGTGTACCATGTGTGTATGTTTGTGTACCGTGTGTGTACTGTGTGATATGTGTGTGTACTCGTGTGTATGTTTGTGTTACTGTGTGTGTACTCTGTGTATGTGTGTGAACTCTGTGTGTATGTTTGTTACTCTGTGTGTATATGTGTGTGTACTCTGTGCGTATGTTTGTTGTACTCTGTGTGTATATGTGTGTGTACTCGTGCGTATGTTGTGTACTCTGTGTGTATATGTGGTGTGTACTCTGTGTGTATGTTTGTGTACTCTGTGTGTATATGTGTGTGTACTCTGTGCGTAGGTTGTGTACTCTGTGTGTATATGTGTGTGTACTCTGTGCGTATGTTTGTGTACTCTGTGTGTGTATATGTGTGTGTACTCGTGCGTATGTTTGGTACTCTGTGTGTATGTGTTTGTACTGTGTGTGTATACTTTGGTACTTTCTGTATATTTACGTCCAAACTCCGGCGTCCACAGGTGAATTTGACCATGAAGGACTCATGCGGCGTCCTCCTGCGTCGGGCAAGATGTTTGATGGCGGCAGCTCTAACGCACCAGAGGTCGTGCTGTTGTCTTTCACGCTCAGTTAACTACACCCCCCCCCCTCGCCGTTTTCTGTGCAACACACACGTTTATACTGTATCCTCTGTACGCATGAGGACGAGTCATTAACCTACAGATGGGATGAATCAGACTCAAATCTAATGGGAGGACGGGCGTCGTCCGCTCCGTGGGACGGCCGTGTCTCAGTGACGTCTGACGAGTTGTACGTTACGCCCTTCACCGTCCCAGAACCACAAACTGCTCCGTGGCACCGGTTCCTCTAATTATCCGGACCGTAAAACAGGAGAAAAAGTACTGACAAAACCCAAACCAGACCAGTCTAACCAGACCAGACCAGTCTAATCCCTGACCATGTCTAATCCAGACTAAACCAGTCTAATCCAGACCAGTCCAGTCTACATCCGGACTAGTTCTAATCCAGACTCACCAGTCTAATCAGGACTAAACCAGTCCAATCAGTCCAGTTAATCTGGACTAAAACCAGTCTTTTCCAGATCAAACCAGTCTAATCCAGTCCAGTCTAATCCGGACCAGTCCAGTCTAATCCAGTCCAGTCTAATCCAGACTAAACCAGTCTAATCCAGACTAGGGATGTAAACAATTAATGACTAACGATTAATTGTCGATAAGAATTTGCTCGATTAAATTATGAATTGTGGGTTAATTGCCCTTTTTCCGCCTGTCCACACCTGTCTGAAGGCTGTCGGTTTGTCCGCGCTGTGGCTGGGATAGGCGGTCATTGAACCGGATCATGGCGTTGATGAGTTAGATGTCTTTATGGACACGGTGGAGCCAAACACAGACCAGCCGTCTGTTTGTAGGAGCGGTGCACCCCCGAAACATACACACACAAATGCGGGTCGGTATCAGAACGTTTTCCCTGGAGCCTGGTCTAGTCTACAGTCAGTGAGACAGAAGTGGAAAATATCGTCCAGGCTCCTGATTCGGGACAGGGGTATGTAATGCATTTGCGAAGCTTCAGGAGGAAAATATAAATGATCGAAAAGTTTCACTTTCACTTTCTGCGGGGGGGGGGGGGGGGCACGGACTGCACCGTTCCCCATGTATTACCAGTAGGATGGAAAGTGACGCGCGCACGGTTACCAACCAACACGTACGCATCCCCCGGCTGTACCTGCACGCGTGCGAGTACCCCAAAAACGAAATGCACGCGTGTGCAATCCCCCATTACACACCGCCACATCAACAGATGAATTCCACAGGAAACACTGACTGTATCCAGTGGTTCAATAAATTAATCATTAAGGAATATGACGTGGTTTTTTCATGAGTATAGAAACAATATTTAGCTTTTATTCTTATAGACCCTATTGAAAAAGAAATTCAGGTTCTCAGGAAATCAATTCAATTAATCGTTAATCGATCGATAAGGGCAACCAACTAACGATTAATGAATTAATCGGTAATTTGCATCCCTAATCCAGACTAAACCAGTCTAATCCAGACCACACCAGTCTAATCCAGACTAAACCAGTCTAATCAAGTCCAGTTTAATTCAGACCAGACCAGTTTGTCCTTTTTATGGATGAACATGTTTTTTTTAAACATATATGTATTCATTAGTTTCTGTCTTTTACAGATTTAATGTCACTGTTGGAAACTGTTCATTTTTTGTAAAAAGGACATTTAGTTTAGTTTGTGTTGTGTGTTTCTATAAATGAGTGTAATTTATGTCAGCATTAACACGAGTTTCCTGTGGTTTGACAGGATTTTGTACATGTTTTTTGCTTTAACAGTTTTGAGGGATTCAGATGTGACATTTGTGCACTTAGAAAAATAGGTAAAAAAAAAAAAAAAAAAAGAAAGGTTTCAGAAGCTGCTGGTTCTGGGTCCAGTTCGGTTGAGTTCTGCACTGATGCATGTATTTTATAAAATAGGTTTTTATTGTTAGTTATTTTTTTAATTTGTGTGTATTTTGTCATTAACAGCGAGTTCCAAGTTTCAAATGAAACATACATTATCATCATCGTTATCACACTGAAAATAAGTTTCCTGTGGTTTGAAAGGATTTTGTGCTTGTTTTTTACTTTTACAGTTTTGACGGATACAGCTATGACTTTTATTTATCAAAAAAATATGTGATCTTGTGGTATATTGCGATTTGTAACAACTTATATATTTTTTAGTATGGACTTATTATTACATACATGTTATTAGTCATATTGATGTACAGCAAATGTCAAAGCTTCAAAAAGGTCACTACAGCTGTAAAAATGTAAAAGTATGCTGTGGATCTATGTGTAGGGGTGTGTATTGGCAAGAATCTGCCGATACGATACAAATACCAATACTTGATCATAATACGATATATCATGTATATTATGATACTATTACAAGGTGATATTTTTAAAAGATTATTCCTGGAAAAACCTAAAGTGCAGCATTTAGATAAATAACATTTATAACACACAGCTTACCAGGACAAAAAACCACAAATAAATAAATAATGTTTACAAACATTATGGTTTAAGAACCTGCTTAAATGTTATATTCTATTTGTGTGAAAAGAATGCATAGTGTTCAGTAGGGGTGTGCCAAAAAATCAATTCAAATAAAAATCACGATTGTAATATACTACGATTCAGAATTGATTTAAAATGTCCCAAAATTGATTTAAGAAAATAAAACAAATCCGCCAGCAGTCTGCACACCATTAGCGTGTTTAGCAGCTAGCGTGATTAGCGGTTAGGGTTAGCAATTAGCGGCTAGCATGGTTAGGGTTAGGGTTAGAGATTAGCGGCTAGTGCGATTAGTGGCCGGAGTTAGGGTTTAGGGTTAGCAATTAGCGCAATTAGTGGTTAGGGTTAGCGATTAGCACCTAGCGCATTGACATGCCATCAATGGCATTAAATGACA
The DNA here is from genome assembly GCF_902148855.1 of Sphaeramia orbicularis. Lineage (NCBI taxonomy): Eukaryota > Metazoa > Chordata > Actinopteri > Kurtiformes > Apogonidae > Sphaeramia > Sphaeramia orbicularis. The sequence goes on along the minus strand of NC_043973.1, from coordinate 57,696,137 downwards.
CATGTAAGGATGAAAATGCGTACAGGTAGCACGCCAAATGCAATAAACTGGAGTCACATATAACACGATTTCATGAGGTCAGTCTGTCAGCAGACATCCAAATTGAATCGAATCATGAGATAGTAAAAGATTCCCACCCCTAGTGTTCAGTCTCTGAATTATCCAACATCAGAACATTATTTTTGTGTATTCCCAATTTTTAAAAAAAACAAACATTTGCCATCTTTCAGACGGTAAAAAGTGCTTTTACGATGCTTGAAATAACCGTTATCAGTTAAAAAAAACAAAAAACATGTATGACCTATAATATCACAATAGTACTTTTGTAGTAATCAAACAACAGAACAAAATATCCATGTGAATGAATGAATGAATGAATGAATAAATAAAAAAAATAAGAGCATGGTAATAAAAAAGAAAAACCAAAAATGAATCTCTGCCATGTCTGCATTTGAATAAATACTTAAAAATATCAATACAGTACTTTTTAATATTGATACAGTATCATGAAGTGAAATATCACAATATATTGCAGAACCGATATTTTCTTTACACCCCTGTCTATAGGTCACAAAGGATTAAAGTTGCAGGAGACTTTCGTGACGAATTTTGATCAAATCTGTCCATCCTCAGTCATATCCTCAGTATCATGAATCTGTAAGTCTGTCTGTCATTACTCAGCTGAATCTCTTGCATTACGGTGAACAGTTTCTTAGTTCCATCCACCAGAAACAAACCATGTGTTTACAAGCAGAGCCAGTCAATAACTCTGGCATCTTCGGAATTTTGTGTGACGTGCATTGTGGGAAAGGGAGGGCTCGCGTTTCCGCCTCGTGTCTGTAGCAGCTGCCGCTGGTCAGGTAGCTGCGTGAGCCTCCGTTTCCCACAATGCACGTCGCGACAAAATTCCTCAGATGCCAGAGTTCCTTCCCGGCTCTGTTTGTAAACACATGGTTTGCTTATGGTGGATGAACTAAGAAACTGTTCACTGTAATGCAAGAGATTCAGCTGAGTAACGACAGACAGACTTATAGATTCATGACACTGAGGATATGACTGAGGTTGGACAGATGTGATGAAAAATTCTTTAAAGTAAAATTAGACACTGTTTTCTGGATATTCAGTCCAAACCAGAACAGGACCAGGACCAGACTGACCTTGTGTGCACTCTGCAGAATCCCTTCGGCCTTGTCGACTTATTCCGTCTTTTTCATCTTCAGACATTTTGCAGAACAGCCTTTCCCCCCCTGTAGGTTTTATTACATCGTGTTCCTGTGTGAATAGACTTAAGTTGTTTTTTAAAGCGGCTTTTTCGGCACTTTGACTTCAGCCCAACCTGTCGCCATGGTTTACTGAAATCTGTCAAAACTGACCTAGAATTCAGAAGTGAATCATCAGCGGTAAATCTGAGCTGCAGATTTGTGTTTTCATCTTCTAGTCTTCTCTCCTCCAGCATCAACATATCAACTTTTTTTTTTTTTTTTTTTTTTAAAGAAGGAGATATTTCCCAACACGTCGACAGGAAACCTTTGAAACTAAACCAAGTGAAAAAAGAGAAGTTTAACTAAAAGCACTGCATTTTTGCCCAGGTTTTCGTCTATATTATTAAAATCTTTAGGGAGCTGCTCATCAGTTTGATAGTTTTTGAACTGAATGTGAAAAAAAACGACATTTAGAGCATGAAAATTGTTGATATTTAATGTTCATACAGTAATTAACCACTGTGTAAGATATCCCCATCATCCATAATTCATAAAAAAAGTTGCTTCTACACTTGTTTTACTTTATATTATATTATATTATATTATATTAGTTTTTCATCAGTTCTTCATAATCAGTATTTGTGGCTCTGGGGGCAACATTATATTTTATTTGCATGTAAAACTAGTTTAAGGTTATTCAGAGCAACATCCAAATCAACAAAGGAGCACTGAAGGGAACAGTATAAGATGATGTCATCTGCATAAAGAGGAATTATACAGCTGGGATGGTGTTAAGTAAAGTGGGAATAATTAAGGGCCCAATACCGAGCCCTGAGGGACACCTTTAGGGATTTTAATCAACGCTGAATGGCATTTGATGACTTTGGTGCCCCCTTCTTTCATTTTTAACTAAAAACATTAAAATGTTTTATCTATACTTTAAGAGTTTATGAATTGAAGGTGAAAAAACTGACATGTAGGGCATGACAATTGTTGATGTTTAATGGTCATACAGTAATTAACCACTGTATAAGATATCACCATAATCCAGAATTGATTAAAAAAAAGTTGCATCTACACTAGTTGTTTTACATTATATTGTATTAGTTTCTCATCAATTCTTCATAATTAATATTTGTGTCTAATATTTTAATTGCATGTAAAACTAGTTTAAGGTTATTCAGAGCAACATCCAAATCAACAAAGGAACACTGAAGGGAACAGTATAAGATGTGTCGTCTGCATAAAGAGGAATTATACAGCTGGGATGGTGGTTAAGTAAAGTGTGAATAATTAAGGCCACAGTACTGAGCCCTGAGGGACACCTTTAGGATTTTAACCAATGCTCAATGGCAATACAGTCAATACGGTGGAAGTTTCTGTCAAAGCAAATCATGACCAGTTATGTCTATATCTTTTTTTTTTTCCCTCGGATCTGATAACAAGATAGCAAAACTAATATAGATGCTGAAGAAAATGTTTAAGTTGAGCCTCAGGGTTTTGTTGCTTTGATGCCGCCTTCTTTCATTTTTAACTGAAAACACTGCAATTTTACCTAATATTTGATCTAGAAAATGAGAAAACACCTATCTATAGATCTGCTTTATGCCAAATATTTGAGTATAGTTTTAATTAATTATAATTTGAATTGTATATACCTAATATTTGGAAACAATATTCACTTTTAAAGTCTTTGAAAAGGTTTGTTAAGCATCTTTGTGTTATTATGCAATAAATTATATACATTTTTCAAAATGGAATTTTATATTTTTGTTGGTGTTTTTGTCCTTTTGTGTTGATATAGTAGGTTAAAGTGGAAAAAAATAATAGACAGATGAGATAGATGAAGTTGTGCTGAAAAAAAAGATACCAAACATGGTTATGGTGGACATTTATTTATATATTATATAATCGCAAATCAGAAGTACTTAAAAAAGGCCCAAAATAGTCTCAGACCCTTAGGGTTAATGGTTGCGAACTCTGGGTAGATTCTGTCTTGGTTCGTTAAAGCATGTGTGTGTGTTGTTTTAGGACTGAATGACTGGTGGAAGGTGTTTGATTTCCATTTGTTTTCTGTGTCTGATGTGGTTTCTGTACTTCGGAGGTCTGCTTGTACATATCGGATTCCCCCTCCCAGCCCTAAAACACACCCGTCTAAACCCCCAGACTCCTTGGTCGGTGGTAAATCGAGTCGCCGAGCTTCCTGGAACCTGCGTCTTCACCAGATTAACTGATACTCTGATCTGATGGCACATAGATCAGTTGGCATTCTGCTCCGTTAATTGGATTTTTCTGGAAACTTCAGACCCTGAAGACGCAACATGGGAAATCAGGTCATTGGATCCGGAGGATTCTGTTGACGTTTCAGCCCTTATGACCCCCCCCCCCCCCCCCAATAGATCCAGTCCTCCAAGCATATCTGGACATTTTTACAGCTCTAGGGACATTTTTTGGACCATTAGAATAATTGCTTTACATCAATACAACCTTTATAATCCCAATTGAATCAGAGACCGACTGATTATGGGATTTTTGGGGCCAATACTGATACCGATATATGGGGGCTAAAAAAGCTGAGATCCGATATATCAGCGATTAGGTGTGTGTGTGGCAAGAATCTGGCGATACGATATAAACTAGCATACTATGATCACTATATGATATATCGCAATATATCACGGGGGTATAGCGGTCCATCCTTCTCGGAGCGGGGGGGTTTAGCGGTCAGGGGGGGGGGTATCAGTCTAATCCAATTTTATGTAGAATATTGCAGACAAACAAAACATAAAAAAAAACAGCTTGTGTTTTTTTTTGTTAATCAAAAATTATGGTTTGTTTACATGAAAAGCAATGGAATTTTCTTTAAATATATGTGTTAAAATATGACGGGTACTTTTTAAACCACAACTGAGAACATTGTTTACAATAAAAACGAGTCGTACGTATCATAAATACAGCAGGATATTCTGATCAGACTAATCCATCTTTTAAAATCTTCGGTTTTGAAGTTTACAGACTTGGTTTATTATAGACAATGTAAACCAGGTTTAAAGCAAAAAAATAAAAATAAAAACACTAGCAGAATGTGTCCAAAAGTTTTTTATAGTGCTGACAGTATATTGAGTTTAGAGATAGATGCAGATGTATGTTAGAAAAGATAAAAAAAAAGAAGTTAAAAGCAGAAGGATTTATTTTAAAGGGGGTTCAACTGTGAAATAGTGATCATTTAAAACTGAAGCATGTGTTCAAGAAAGGTTTTTTATGCATTTATATTTAAGAGTTATGGCTGGAATTGGAAAAAAAAAAGTTAGGGATGCAACGGTACTCGGGAAAACGTGTACTGTTCGGTCTGTCCTGCCACCCGGACAATCCGCCCTTATGGACCGTGAATTAAGGTTTTGCAGTTGATTTGTGATGGCACTTGATATACTGCTCTCCTCTCTCTCCCTCTCGGACTCAACTCAACACACATCTGAATCTTGCACAGATTCACCATTTTTCAAACCCCGCCCGTACCTGAGTACATTAGACCCCACAACCACACCTGACCCGTGAATAAACACATTGTTTCCACAGTAACTCATTTTTTTTTTAGCTTGATTTATAGAACATTTGAGACAGTGATGGCGCAGCATGACGTACACAAATATAAAACAGACATCAGCTGCCACACCTGAACGGCAGCTCCCCTCTCACCCACCACCCACCCCCACCAAGGCCAGCCACTCAAAACCCAAACAAAAAACAAATAAATAGCAAAGAAAAACAATTCACCAAAAAAAAGTATAAAAAAATCCACATAGATAGATATATATATATATATTATATAGTATCTATATATATATATATATATATACACACACACACATTCTCACCCTTACCTGTAATGCTAATGCAGTCTGTGGATTACAATCCACAGATTCAGCCAGTTTTTCCATTTTGAAAAAGGACAAAAAATGACGTAGATATGGTCAGAAATTATAATGCCCCCCCCACCTAATTTTCATATTTTTATTTGCGTTTGTTTGCTCCAGTTTCAAACCGTCATATCTTTGGTTGTATTTGCTCTGCCAACATAAATAGAAAGTAGGAGAGTGTTCAAGTCCGCACTTTAAATGTAATGGTCCCCAGTGGTCTACATGACTGACTTCTGATGCTACGACGTGTTGAAAATGTCATGTGATTCAGTCATGGGCTGTGCACCTCTAAGGGGTTAAAAAAGGTCTTAAAAAGTCGTAAATTGAACTAACTGTAGGAACCATGTCTATGAGTGAAAAAAAACTAGTATTATAAGAATAGTAAGTATTTGGTATTTTTGTTATGGCTCAAGTTGGTGAAAAAAAAAAAAAAAAGTTAAAAACAAACTGAAAGGTCTGAAAAACCTTTGGCGTTACTATGGTCCTGTGCAGATGATTCGCTGGGTGGTTAAAGGACGTCTGTGGGCGGGACAACGGAGGGTTAACCTTTACTTCTAAACCTCTAATCAGTAACTATGGAGCCTGTGGTGTATAAATAAGACGTACGATATGGATACGATGAGGTGTTTGTGTCCCCAGGGAGCGTTGTGCTGGTGCTTTTCTGTGGTGGACTGAAGCTCTGGCTCCGTTCATTTGCGCTTTTAAATAGACGTTGAAATGAAGCCCCTGAATTAGAAATAGGAGCGTCATAAAAGTCCAAAAGGCCTCGTTCACACTTATCGAACCTTTGGATCAGAGTGGACGCAGACGCTGAAAGGCCTCAGATTGGATTTTCCTTTTCCCTGAGGCTTCCCGTCCTTGACCAGCGGCTCCGTTTCCCGGTGTTACCGTAAATGGGACGGTTTTGGGTTTTATTCAGGGAGAGGATGCAGATGCACCCAGGCCCCGCCCACAGGCCCCGCCCACCCAGACTCAAAGAGCAAACGCAACGAAAAACACAAAACATGGAACAAAAGGAAAATAATGTATGATGTCAAAACCAAAAATATATGTGAATGAAATCCAACCAAAAAACTGTAATGTCATGAAAAGAACGATGCAACAAAATAAAAACACAAGAAAGAAAAAACATGATAAAAAATGGAACAGATAAAAACACAGCAAAATAAGAACATAAGACAACAAAGAAAAAACATGATAAAAAATGGAACAGATAAAAATACAACAAAATAAAAACAATGTAAAAACAAGACCAAAAAATCTAAAAAAAAAATTAAGGAAATTCAAAAATAAAGACGAGGAAATACAAAAATGAAACAAAACAAAACATATTTTCCAATCTATCCTCTTCCTCCTCTCCCTCTCTTCTTCCTCTCTTCCTCCTCCCCCTCTTTTTTTGTCTTCCTCTTTCTCCTCCACTTCCTCTCCTCCGCTTTCTCTCGTTTTCCTCTTCCTCCTCTTCTGCTTCATCCTCATCCTCTTCCTCCTTCTCTTCTTCCTCTTCCTCCCTCTTGTTCTTCTCTCATCTTCCTCTCCCTCCTTCTTCCTCCTCCTCTCCCTCTCTTCTTTCCTCCTTTTCCTCTTCATGTTCTTCTTCCTCCTCCCCCTCCTCTTCCTTGTATCTCCTCCTTCCGTCTCCTCGAGGTCCGTCTTGTTTTCCTTTAAAGTTCCGTCCGTGTCCTCGTCCGACCCTTGGACTTACATGGTCTTATTGTATTAAACTCTATAAAAGTTTCCCATGGGGGAGGGGCTGTTATATATTGTTTTTTTTTGGTGGGGTGGGGGGGGGGGGCAGCAGATGGATGGTGACACTCTCCATTTCAGCCTCCTTTTAGCGTTCATCCTGTGCAGGTGGAGGTGGACCGGGACAGTAGATTGGCTTCATTTGTCACCTTAAGTCCATCCTCCAGGTTCATCCATGAAGGTCAAAGGACCGACCTTCTGGGACAACCGGGTCTGTCAAACACCAACATTTAGCATCAGGCACAGGTGTGTCATCTGCACGTGCTCTGTTGAAGAACAAGGTGAGGCGGTTCAATCGTCCGATTTTTTCCAGGAGATCATCTTCATTCACCGAAACATGAAGGAACGTTGACGGTTCCGTTCATTTATAAACGAGATATCGAACGTTACACAAAGATAAAGGTTTATGAGTCACTGAAGTCGTCATTTGTGGTTTTATTTTTTCATTAGCCGATCGGACGTGAACGGTGTTGAAGGCGCTGTCTGAAGTCGTCTTCATTGTGGGTCTCATCATCGTGTTTGTCTTTGTCGTCGTCGTAGCTCGTTGTTGTCATAGTCGTCTTTGTTTTGTTGGTCGTTGTTGTCGTAGTCTTTGTTGTTGTCGTAGTCATCTTCTTCCCTCGTAGTCGTCTTTGTTATTGTTGTCTTTGTCGTGGTTGTCAGCATCGTCTTCTTTGTAGTCCGGCGTTGTCGTACGTGTCATAGTCATCTTTGTCGTAGGTTGTCTTGTTGTCTTCACTTCGATGTCGTCTTTGGCGTAGTTTGCAATCTTTGTTGTTGTCATTGCAGTTGTCTTTGTCTTCTTTGTTGTCTGCTTCGGCGTCTTTGTCTTCTTTGTAGTCTTTGTCGTAGTCATCGGCTTGTTTGTAGTCATCTTCGTTGTCTGTGTCGTAGTCATCTTCTCTTCTTTGTCTTTGTCATAGTTGTCTTTGTGATAGTTGTTTTTGTCATCTTCATCGTAGTCATCTTTGTTGTCGTCATCATCTTTGTCATAGTTGTCTTCAGTTTAGTGGTTCTTCGTCCTCTTCTTTGTTGTCATCTTCATTGTCTTTGTCGTCTTTGTCTTCATCTCTTCTCGTTTTTCTCTTTGCTGCTCTTGTTGTCGGCCTGCTTTTTGAATCTTTGTCGTCGTCTTTCGTCATCTTATTCATAGTTTGTCTTTGTTGTCCCTCTTTAACTAGTTTTCTTTGATTGTTGTCTTTTCATAGTCGTCTTCGTCATCTTCGTTAGCAGTTTTCTCCAGACGGTCTTTCACTGAATCTACTGGTCGGATTTCATTTTATATTTACACGTTTTCTTCTTTGGGGACCAATGTCTACGAAGTCTATACATAGTTTTAAGAAATATTGCTTTTTGAATTTTTGACCAAATTTCTGAAATGTTCTAACTGTTCCTTTCTTCTACTGGTCACTTGTTGATGCTTTAAAACATGTCAATGGTTCTACTATCAGTCTAGTTCTGATAGAAGTCATATCTGGACTGTGATTGGATGAGTTCAGTTCTCCTCCAGTGAAGTCCCGCCACTTTCTATAGTTAGATTGACGTGCATCCAGACCACCGGACTGGAACATAGAACAGAACAGGATGGAACCACAGAGACAGAACCAGGACTGGAACAATAGAACAGAACCAGGAATGAAACTTAGAACATAGAACAGAACCAGGATTGGAACATAGAACAGAACCAGGACTGGAACATAGAACAGAACCAGGACTGGAACACAGAACATAGAACAGAACCAGGATTGGACATAGAACAGAACCAGGATTGGAACATAGAACAGAACCAGGACTGGAACATAGAACATAGAACAGAACCAGGACTGGAACATAGAACATAGAACAGAACCAGGACTGGAACATAGAACATAGAACAGAACAAGGATTGGAACATAGAACAGAACCAGGACTGGAACATAGAACATAGAACAGAACCAGGACTGGAACATAGAACATAGAACAGAACCAGGATTGGAACATAGAACAGAACCAGGACTGGACAACAGAACACATTCAGATGGTCTGGTCCACATAGAAAGATGTATGTGTAGTTTTTGGTTTTGTGTTTCAGTTAAACCTGTTTCCTCCGTCTCCTCTTTGGTCTTTTAAATCCTCCTCCGTCTCTTCATCCGTCCGTCCCTTTTGATCTCTCCATCCTCCTCCGTCCTCCTCCTCTCAGTTCATTCTCCCTGGCGGGGCTGTAATTCGCTCAGAGATGGATGGGCCGGCGCCTGTAATCTTGCCCCTCCCCCGCCGCCGCTTTGATGGATCTCCCGACTCGGCGGTGGGAGGTCATTCTCGGGCTGCAGCTCCCCCTCGGCGGCGGCTGATGAAACGCCACTGCAGAGGAGGGAGGGGGGAGTGCTGTTTCAATGCGTCTCCAAGCTGAGTGTGACCGAACTTACTGAGCATGTGCGGTAGAGAGTGAGACCCCCTGCTGGTCGAACGGTGAAGGACGACCGAGTCACCGCATGACGTTGGGTTTAGAAGCGGAGCCGGTGACGGATCGTAGAACCTCGGTGAGTGAGGGTATCGTTGGTATTTAATCTAAAACACGAAGGATTTAAGAATCAAACGAATTCAAAGGTGTGTGAACGCGAACCTTCAAGGAAAACATCTGTGGAACTTTTCACAGTTTTTGAGCCCAAACTGAAATGCTTGGATGAACTCTGAAGTGTTTCCGTTTGGTTGTGTCCATTATTGGCTGTCAGCTTTTTCCACTCAGACTTTTCATTTGTTCATGACGAAGGCAGTTAATTTAACTTTAATTAACTACTACCACTACTACTATTAAAGTGCAGAACAAGGTCAGCACATACAGCTGTGTTGTGTGTGGAGCGTCAACACCTGAGCTCCAGCTTCTCACACCCTTCCTCCTCCCCCTTCTCCTCTTCTTCCTCTTCTTCCTCCTCCTCTTCCACCTCTTCCGATTTGTCTTCCTCCTCTTCCTTTTCTCCTCCTCTCCTTCTCCTCTTCTTCCTCCTATTCCTCTTCTACCTCTTCCTCCTCCTTCTCTTCTAGCTCCCTCTCCTCCTCCTCTTCCACCTCTTCCTCCTTCTCTTCTTCCTCCTCCTCTTCCTTCTCCTCCTCTTCTTCCTTCTCCTCCTCTTCTTCCTCTTCCTATTTGTCTTCCTTCTCCTTCTTCTCTTTCTCCTCTTCTTCCTTCTCTCTCCTCCTCCTCCTCTTTTTCCTCTTCCTTGTTCCTCCTCTTCTTCTCTTCCTCCTCCTCTTCTTCCTCCTTTCTTTTCCTCTTCCTCCTATTTCCTTCCTTCTCCTCCTCTTCCTCCTCCTTCTCCTCCTCTTCCTCCTCCTCTCCTCTCTTCTCTCCTCCTTCTCTTCTTCTTCCTCTCGTCCTTGTCCTCATCTTTTTCCTCTTCGTCATTCCTCCTCCTCTTCCTCCTTCTCTTCCTTCTCCTCCTCCTCCTCTTCCTCCTCCTTCCATTGAGGAAACATGAACCCTATGGTTTCATCCAACTCTGGTCCTTTTTCCTCCTTTGTCGACCCCACATGAATATTTAAATGCGATAAACTGCGCCTCCTCCTCCTCCTCTATCTCCATCAGGATCATAATTCATCCTGAGCATCACAGGCTTTTCTCCAGCCTGCTTAAATGTTTATAAGGCAGTGCCACAGGGAAGGTGAATGTGTTGAAGACCATCCAATCTGATGCCCTCTAATCTATCTCTCATCTCTGTGCTCTATGAATAATGGGAAATGTCAGACACTGGCCTCCAGCTGAGCCTGGAGTGTGTTCTATTTATCCACTGTGGGATTTACCACCGTCTGCAGCACTTGGACAAACTAGGAGAAGACGGTGGTTTACTGGGGTTCAGTCACACTTCTGGCTTTGTCTGCGCTCACACTAAACTAGGTGGGTGTACAATTATGTGGACGCCATTAACACTTCACGAAAAAATGATTATCGTTGCTAAGTTTCCGTTTGTTGATCCGTGGTTCAGACTAAACTGTGACAGTTCTGACCTTGTTTGTTGGATTCAAACAGATCTTTAGTTCAGTTATTGACGACGCAAACCAACAGAAAACAGAGGATTAGTGGTTTTACTGTGGCTGTTTGAGTCTAAAAACACAGCTAAGCTAACAGAGCTAAGCTAACAGCTGAACTAACAGAGCTAAGCTAACAGAGGGGATTAGTGGTTTTACTGTGGCTGTTTGAGTCTAAAAACACAGCTAAGCTAACAGAGCTAAGCTAACAGCTGAACTAACAGAGGGGATTAGTGGTTTTACTGTGGCTGTTTGAGACTAAAAACAGAGCTAAGCTAATAGAGCTGAGCTAACACAGCTAAGCTAATAGAGCTAAGCAAACAGATGGGATTAGTGGTTTTACTGTGGCTGTTTGAGTCTAAAAACAGAGCTAAGATAACAGAGCTGAGCTAACACAGCTAAGCTAACAGAGCCAAGCTAACAGAACTGAGCTAACAGCTAAGCTAACAGAGCTGAGCTAACAGCTAAGTTGACAAATCAGACCTAACGGAGCTAAGTTATCAGACCTGAGCTAACAGCTAAGCTCACAGATCTGAGCTAACAGCTAAGTTAACAGAGTTAAGCTAACAGAGCTAAGCTAACAGATATGAGCTAACAGCTAAATTAACAGAGTTAAACTAACAGAGCTGAGCTAACAGCTAAGCTAACAAATCAGCTAATGGAGCTAAGTTAACAGACCTGAACTAACAGCTAAGCTAACAGCTGAGCTGACAGCTAAGCTAAACAATAAGAGCTAACAGGGCTAAGTTAACAGACCTGAGCTAACAGCTAAGCTAACAGAGTTGAGCTGACAGCTAAGCTAAACAAGAGCTAACAGGGCTAAGTTAACAGACCTGAACTAACAGCTAAGCTAACAGAGCTGAGCTGACAGCTAAGTTAAACAATAAGAGCTAACAGGGCTAAGTTAACAGACCTGAACTAACAGCTAAGCTAACAGAGCTGAGCTGACAGCTAAGCTAAACAATAAGAGCTAACAGGGCTAAGTTAACAGACCTGAGCTAACAGCTAAGCTAACAGAGTTGAGCTAACTAATAACAGAGCTAAGCTAACAGAGCTCAGCTAACAGCTAAGCTAAGAGATCAGAGCTAACATAGCTAAGCTAACAGAGCTCAGCTAACAGCTAAGCTAACATAAGCTAATCAGCTGATGCAGCACATCAACATTAAAAGACACAGTTTTTTTTGTCCACTGTTAAAATAAACATCTGAGTTTGAGTTTGAAGGAGAAAACTTGATGAAACCATAAAACAGATGGAAACTGTTTCAGTTTATTTATCCACCTTTAAGTTCAGTTTTACCATGTTTTATACTGGTTTTACCAACATTAAGTCTGTTTAAACGGTCTCTTAGTTTGGTTTTACTAAAATTTTTTCTACTTGGTTCTTTGGGCTAAATGGTTTTTGTTTTTTAGGGCTATGTTTTACATAAGAAATTGTCTGGTTGCACTTTTCAGAAACTGGCAAATTAGTCTCAAACATCAATGTAAAGAATTGTGATAAAATCGAGATTGTGATTTTATTTTTTAAAAATTGTCATATGTTTTTGTCATATCACCCCCCATGTGGACAGAAATAGTACAAATTGAAAACTCTTGGGCTATTGTCCATTTGAAGCCTTTATTGGACTATTAACGGAGTTTAACAATGACTGGAAAGAAGAAAAGAATTTGAAGAATGGGAACTATTGGTGTTTATTGGTATCGATTACAAGAAACAGGAAGTTCTTGGTTATCGGTATGGGTTGTAAAAAACAATCATCTCTAGTTCTTATTTACTGACATTAGTGTCAGGTGTAAATCCTTTACATGGCACTGACTTAACAGAATGAAAACCAGGTGTTAAAGTGAACGTCACTGTGAAGGAGTGTCAACAGAAGGCCGACCCGCTGGGAATAAACACTGAGGAGTCATCCAACAGACCTTGAGTGTTAGTTTGTCGCCGGCGTCCGTGATCGACAGCTGAACCTGCTTCGAACTGCCTCCCGCCGATGCCGCAGAACAAAAACTGATTGTTAAGCGGTATAAATTTAGATATCCGTCTGGTCGGGGCTGTGGCAGAGCGGCGGGAGGCGGTAAATTTATGGGTCATCATCTGTTTCTGTGAACGCGCCCTTCAAGGTTCAGAGGCAGGACGTGAAGATGCAAGTCAATGAGTCCAGCGCCTTAAAAAAAAAAAAAACACCCCGAGCATGAAGAACAGGCCCGTCATAGTTACCCCGTCAGTGTTTCATCACTACACTGCAAAAAAAAAAGGGCTGTCGAAAAACAAGATAATATGTTGTCATTAATACAGATGGAAAAGCTCAGGTCTTTGAGGACCTGTTCTGTGAACACTTTCAAATGCTTGAACTCTGTTTCTTGCATACTTGGAGGAAGTTAAATTGCACTAGGGCATATATCTGTGTACCAGTGACTGTCTGCAGCCTCTGCCCCTCTTTCTTTCTTTGAGCAAGGACTGACTAGTTAATTGATCAGTTGATACGCACATCTGAGCCTTTGTGTGTTTTTTTTGGGGTTTTTTTGTGTGTGGGCTTTACATAACTGAAAACTGCAAGATTATATATATATAAAGATAAAAACACTGAATCTGAGAAAAAAGGTACAAAAAACAGGTCAAAATCTGTCCATGCAGCAGGAGAATTTCACTGGACGAGATTTCTTGAATTCAGATTTTTAATCTAGAACTAAGCACGTCTGCAGATGTATGAACGCTTCAAATAAGAAATGAACTCTGAAAACAAGATACATGATCTAACACTTCGAAATCTAAGTTGTTTTTTTTAATCTGGGTAGGAACCAAATAATTTACTGTGTAATTACACATTTTATTCATAAGTGTGGAAAAGTGTATTTATCTCACATGTATATAAAATGTGCGAACCTGATATAAACTGAATTAACCCTTTCGGTCCCAGTCTTCCTCTGTTCTTGTGTATGTTCATGGGTTGGGTTGTTTTAGTTCCATATCAGCCCACACAGTGGACGCTGGTGCATCAGCCTATACACTGACACCTACTGGCCAGTCAGGGAAGTGTTTTTTATTTTATTTTATTTATTTATTTTTTTAAATAATCCAACCTAATCCAACTTTATTTTTAAAGCACTTTAACCCTAGGGGTCTGAGCCTATTTTGGCCGTTTTTCAATACTTTTCATTTTGCCTTTATATTATATACAGAAGTGTTTACTATACCCATGTTTGGTATCTTTTTTCTCAGCACAACTTCATCTATCTCATCTGCCTATTATTTTTTCACTTTAACCTACTATTAAAAACACAAAAGGACAAAAAACACACAAAAATATAAAATCTGATTTGAAAAATTTGTTATTTATTGCATAAATAACACAAAGATGCTTAACAAACCTTTTCAAAGACTTTAAAAGTGAATATTGGTTCCAAATATTGGGTATGTAAAAGTAGAATTATGATTAATTAAAACTATACTCAAATATTTGACAAAAGCAGATTTGTACATAGATGCTTCCATCCCCCTGGTCCTCTTAGTTTCCTTGTCCAGTTCAGGTGGGGGTCATCCTCACTCTTACCTGTAATGCTAATGCAGTCTGTAGATTAGAATCCACAGATTCAGGCAGTTTTTTTCCATTTTGAAAAAGGACAAAAAAATGATGTAGATATGGTCAGAAATCTAACGCCCCCCCCACCCACCCACCCACACACCACCACCTCATTTTCATACTTTTATTCATATTTGTTTGCTCCGGTTTCAAATAGTCACATCTCCGGTTTTATTTGCTCTATCAACATCAAATAAAAAGTGGGAGAGTATTTCCAGTCTGCATTTTCGAATGCAATTGTCCCCAGTGGTCTGCGGGACCGACTTCTGACGCTATGACGTGATGAAAATGTCATGTGATTCAGTCATGGGGCCGTGACCGTGGACCCTTCAGGGTTAAAACAACCACAGTAGACCAAAGTGCTGTACAGAAGACTAAGAGCACAATTAAAAATTAATAAAAGCATTAAGAAACATAAAATCAAATAAATAAAATAAGTTAAAATCTAAAAACAAAAACAAAATGTCAACATTGCAAGAGTGTTTAAAAGCCGAGAAGAACAGGTGGGTTTTAAGAAGATTTAAAAACAGGCAACGAGGAAGTCGGTCTGAAATACAGAGGCAGGTCATAACCAAGATGGCCGACAGGAAGTCAGACATGCTGAACATCCCAGGAATATCTTGTAAATCCTACAGCAAGTAATGTTCCTACATTATTCAGATTATCGGATATCCTTGGTGTGAACGTGATACCGATCCCCCTGACCCCTAGGAGAAGAACCCTATTGGTCTGGGGTGTTCCATAATATTATCACTGGTCCAAATGGGTGCACTTCTGTTGAAAAGTCAGTTTTTTGGACATTATCAGTAGATATAATTGCCAATCAAGCTCACATTTGGTTCATATCGATCATCCAAAATGAAGTTGGTGTCTATTGTACACTGTGTGGTTTATTTGCTTTATTATATTGCAGAGGATCGGGGGGGTTTCGGGGACATTCCCTTTCTGTCGACCCCTAGCAGCTTAAGCCTCGTCTGTCATTAGTGAAGACCTCCAGTATCTCCAGGTTAGGGATGCAAATTATCGATTAATTCATTAATCATTAGTTGGTTGACCTTCTTGATCGATTAATGATTAATTGATAAGTGGCGATTTTCCTGAGAACCTGAATTTCTCTTTCAATAGGGTCTATAAGAATAAAAGCTAAATATTGTTTATATACTTTATAAAAAAATTGTGTCATATTCCTTAATGACTGGTTTATTGAACCATTTGATACAGAACAGACAATGACATTTATGGAGTAGAACTAAAGACATTCAACTGAGAAATAAAATAAATGGATCTGAAGAGGGGCAGTTTAGAACAAATGGACATTTATGACTTTGCATCACTGACATGATGGAGCCAGATTTCAGTGGAGATAGTTCGGGCAGTGGCACCCCCTACTGTCGACACCACGAATTCTGCCATGGAAAAGGGCAATTAAACCACAATTAATAATTTAATAGAGCAAATTCTTATCGGCAATTAATTGATAGGCGATTAATTGTTTACATCCCTACCCTGGGTTCTAGTACAAAAACCTCCTGATAAAATCATGACGATGTTAAAGCTATACTGTATGATGTGGCATTTTTACACTTTCCTTTTGTCTCAAAATGCTCCTAATAAGTGTGTGTCAAACTAAAATGTAAAAGAAATCCACCAGGTATTGAAACTCAAAAATGTTTAATTCTCATATATTTCTGATAAAAGTCTGACCAATCATTTTAGTCGGTCTGAATAAAGTAATTGGCCGAACCTGACTGAGCCTCCTGTCAAGCATCCATTACTGCCGTCCAGCATCCGATCCATTATCGCCGCCTCACATCCGATATGTGTCCGTCTGAATCTGACACTTCACTGGCGCTGCTCCTCCTGTCACTGACCACAGTCTACTGTCTAGGATGTGTTTGGATAGAACTGACATGCACATGTGGAAGGGAAAAAACGGATTTATGAACAGAAACAACAACTGAGGGGCACAAACGGGAGTCTGATGAATGAAGGATGGAGATAAAAGTTCGGAAGTCAGCTGTACTGGACTGAACAGGTCTGCATAAAGCTCAGCTTTTCTGATGGTGGGACTCATACAGGTGCATGTACATGGGTGTGACACATGTAAGATGATGTAGGATGATAATTGTATGGACTATGAAACTTCAAAGTTCCACGGAAAATTTGCGGAGGCCACGCGTTCACAGTTTGCGCGCCCATCCCCTGGGCACCTGCAGTGAAGACCCTGACCCAGTACTGCACAGACCAGGTCTACTGATGGAACAGGAGCCGCGGGCCCGCGGCAGGTGGATGATATCTGATTACTGAGGGAGGGTCCGCGGACACGCCAAAAACGGACCGGACTTCCGCCTCTGCCTTCCTCCTCCGTTTCCATCGCGCATCAGATGAGAGGAGGAGAGAGGAGGAGGAGCCTCAGAGCTCAGGCAGAGGGAAGTGGGCGGGGCTTGGAGGGAGGCGGGTTGTTCATGTTCAAACTTTACTAAGTGCTGTGAGAAATGCCACATCGGTAGGTAGAGCTTTAAGTTTCTGGGAACGCATAGACCAGTGGTTCCAACCTTTTTTGGCCATGACCCTTTTTAACATCACAAATTTCTAGCGACCCCTGACATTCAAAATGGAGATTTTTTTCTGTTTTTGCTAAAAGTAATTTGTTTTTGATCATGTAATAGTTTGCTATACTATGTTTCAAATACAGGGTAATTTTAGAGGACATTTAGTCTATATAATGTATATTATTATGGACAGAGGCAGAAAAGCCAGGTGTAGATTACTGCACAAAGTGAGAATTTTATTTTCTTTGGTCAGTATATGTACACTGGAAAAATGCCTGTCTAAAAACAAGTAAAAAAGACTCAATACAACATATTTTAGCTTGAAGTAAGCAAAAAAAAAAAAAAAATCTGCCAATAGAACAAGTGAAAATTACCTTGAAATTTGAATTTGAGATTTTTCATTGCTTAATTCAAGACTTTTTTTGTTCAAATCAACCTTTTTTTTTTTTTTGCTTAATTCAAGATTTTTTGCTTAATTCAAGTTTTTTTTTTTTTTTTTGCTTAATTCAAACAAAAAAATCTGCCAGTGGAACAAGTTAAAATTATCTTGGTAGGATTTCTTGAAATAAGATTTTCAAGATCTATTGTCTAAAAATCAGTTCTTATATCTCACTGAAAAGTTATTCTTTAGGTGATTATGTCGTATTTTAAGTGTGCTGAGATATTTTGACTAGAAATGAGAGAAATATACTTGGTAAGATTTAGATTTTTTCCAGTGTACAGTCAGTCCAGCTTGGATTTACAAGGCTGACAATTAATACTGAACAAACAAGAACTCAAACTATGAAGTAGAAAAGCACTCGGAGAGCACAGACCTCCGCCAAGTGCAAAAATTCCCCACATAATCGGTGATACAGATCCTACATTTATTTTTTAAAATAAAATCCGCCTTCTGGATCAGATCCGGATCAGCCTTTGAAATGTGATAGAGGACCCCATTGTCAATTCCTGAGTTAAATTTCATGAGTTTTGGTCAATAATTAAGCGAGATATTGGGAAACGAAAATTTTGGCCCCGTTTACCACAATGTTAACGAAAATTTCAAAGTGATCCAGAATCCAGGATTTCTTCCGGATCACCCCCAAAAGTTAATCATTTCTTCCTTATCCCATTTCCAACAAACCCTGAAAATTTCATCAAAATCTGTCCATAACTTTTTGAGTTATGTTGCACACTAACGGACAGGCAAACAAACAGACAGACAAACAAACCCTGGCAAAAACATAACCTCCTTGGCGGAGGTAATTATGAAAGAGCTGCAGCATCTGAAACTGACCACAATGAACATTTGACAGATAAACCGAACCACAGATGAACAGTGCCAGTGCTGCAGTTTCACAACCACAGTTTGTCATGTCTTTTATGGATTGTGATTGTCTCTCTCAACTCACCATGTCTTTTATCAGTAAGTTTTTTTTTTTTTTTTTTTTTCATCAGTTACTAGAAATTTCAGGCGACCCCATTTGAAAACCAGGCGACCCCACGTGGGGTCCCAACCCCAAGGTTGAAAAACACTGGCATAGACAGACGTTCATCTGCTTCCACTTTATTCACCTTTCATTCGCATCAAACTTCTGTCGGACTTTATTAATGTCATTCATCTCCGAGGACGGCGTGGCTTCGTAGAGTCGCGTTAACAATCTGCGCCCTCATCCTTCATCCCTGGAAACGGGAGGTGAGGACGGCGCTGCAGATGGAGAACCCCGTTAAGGCTTTCATCTGCTCGTCAAAGGCCACGGAATTAATCAGGAGGACTGAGGCGCGGCTTTAATCTCGTAGATTAGGCGCCTCAGACCGGGGAGGCGCAGATGAAAGTCCATGGCGCTACCGGAGGTGAGGTTTGAGATAAAGGTGAAGCAGAGGAACTGAAGAGCAGCTCAAGTGTCTGAGAAAACACCCATCTGGGTCATGTTGGGTTTCATCAGGTTCAGACCAGGTGGGGTTTGTCTGTTGCATCACTTCGGGAGGAATTGATTTGTGTTTTTCATGTTGTATCATTGTATCACTTCTTGGCTATTTTTTTGTTGTAAATGGTAGGACCCCCCCCCCCCCCCCCCAAAAAAAAAAAAAAAAGAAAACAAAAACAAAACACACAAACAAAAAAATGTGACTGTACATCCCAAGGCCTTTATTTTAAGTAAAAGTTCTGTATCGTTATTATTTCCTTGATTTCAGTATTAATCAAAAATAAACAAAATAAGCATTAAATCAGGAAATCACAGAGTACAGATGTGTTGCCATTTTTTTTTTTTTTTTTTTGTCTTTGTCTTTTACAAATAATTCAAAACCACAACTGTCTGGTTTCTCCAAAATCTGCCTTTAAACGGGAAAGAAACAATGATTTGACATTTTATGTGATTATTAACATCAACCTCATTTGTAGCTTTAACAAAGGAGGTGGAGATATTAGTATTCATATCAGTTTATTCATACAATGAAGACTTGATTCAATGCAAATGATTAGATATGAAGCACCAATAAAGTTGATCGATTAGATTAAATTTAATATATGAACTTAACTGAGTTTAGGTGTTTAGCCACGCTCTGTGTTATGACAACGATATTAATATTTGAGTTTTGTTAAATAATCTTGTATTTATGTTTTATTGCTCTTTCTATGGCTTTAACAGACTTATTATTTTTGCCTTTAAATCACATAAAAAGAAATGTTAAAAAAAAAAGCATTCACATGAGGCCAATCTATTGGTGATAATTTCAGCTCCAAAAATTATTTATTATAATGTGTTATACTTTAACAAGCTGATTGATATTATCAATGGTTTCCTCTGATGATAAAACTTGATATTGTAAGAGATCAGTGAAAATATGGAAACACCGAATGGTAACATCTTGGCTCAAGCTGATACTTTATTTGGTTTTTTTGTTACCTTTTAACAAAGAAATCTTCATTATAAATATAAAAATAGTTCCTACTTTAAAGTCTTTCAGTCCGTCATCAAATTATCTATGAATTAAAAAAAATTCAAGCTTGATTGATGATTGTTTTGTAGCTGTGTGAACTGAAGACTAAACATGATTGAAAATATGTGTATGTCATATACAACCGGAGAAACACATTTACAATTAATATTTCACAAGAAACAAACGGAATTAAATACATTTGTATTCCAACGACGGTTGTGGTATTTATTTTAAGCACGTTAATAAATGGGTGGGTCTATAAGGGTCACTTTTATTAGTTTTATTTGTGTGTTTGGGGGAGGATAGTCTGGGTAGATGTGAAATTCTGGATCATTTTCAGAAATATTAAAATATGGGGTTCCACAGGGTTCAGTTCTAGGTCCCTCGCTGTTCTCCATCAGTATGTTGCTACTTGGTCATAACGTCAACAAACACATTTTTAAGTACCTTTTTATACTGATGGCACTCCATTTTATATTTTTTTTCCTGAGTCATCTGTAAAACCTCATGTTCAATGTATTCCATGAAAATATGGAAACACCAAATGGTAGATTCTTGGCTGAAGCTGATACTTTGTTTTTGTTATTTGTCCCTTTAACCAAGAAATCGTCATTATTTCTTTCTTATTCTCAATGAAGTAACACACATTAAAACATGAACTTTAAAAACCCCTCAAACATACACCATAGATCAGGGGTTTCAAACTCAGATCCTTGAGGGCCGGTATCCTGCATGTTTTGGATGTATCCCTCTTCCAACACACCTGATTCAAATGATAAGCCTATTATCAAGCTCTGCAGAAGCCTGATAACGACCGTCAGGTGTGCTGGAGGAGGAAACAACTAAAACATGCAGGATACCGGCCCTCGAGGGATCTGAGTTTGAGACCCTGCCATAGATAAATATGAGTGAAAAGACGTTGATATGATGATACTCAACTCAACTTAATTTATAAAGCACGTTAAAAACAACACAGTTGGCCAAAGTGATGTACACAGACTAATAAAACACATAAAATAATTCTTAAAACTGTAAATAATTAACATCAAAACAAAACTGGCTGATATCAAGTACATATCGGCTGATACCGATATTTGGTTGATGTATCAGTTCATCCTGAGTTTTCATGAGTGTTTAAGTCAGATTAACACACGTGGAAGTTCGACCCTCTTCATGTTGAACAAACCCTTCATTTGTCTGTGATTTAGTGATTTACTCCGAACTGCAATGAAATTTAAACGATATACAAACTAGCAAAAACATAAATAATAATACAAATACAAGAATCATAACAATCTTTAGACAGAAGAACAGCGCAATAGTTCCATTACGTGCCTGAAAAGGGGGGGCAGAAGTGCAACTTATTTATCCCACCCCCTCTCCCTAAAATATTAAGAACATATAGTCCCACTTCCTTTAACATTGCTCCTCTATATTTATATATCTATTCACACACACACACACACACTCTCATTCATCCATATCACACGTACATATGTTTGTACATATACACAACATACAAGTACACACACATACAAATACACATATAATCTTTTACCAATACCTTTCTTAGGTGTGCTGGTGAATAAATAAACAAATAATAACAAACTCAAAGAAGGAAATATATACATAAACAACAGTGAACATATGGTGACAATTCCTAAGCCTCATCCCTATATCTTGTGAAAAACCTGTTCTTATAAGTGTTTTTGAATTGGCTTATGTTTGACATTCCCATAGTTTTTCCATAGTTTTCTGATTCATGACACTGGAAGGCGTGGCTGTCGTCTCAGGTCCAGATCCCATTGGCCGTCTGAGTGTTTGTGTCAGATAATCCGCCCGGCGACAGCCCCGGAGGCTGCTTTGGTTGCAGGTTTTGTCTTCTTCCGTGTGTTGGATCACGTTTTGGTCTGAACACAGCGGCTGGTAACCCGAGCCCACTTCGGACCCGGCGGCGTCTCGTCTTCTCTGTCAGGACGAAGGGGTGATCCCAGGTGAGGACAGACGGGCCGTCCCATTGGCTGAGGCCGCTGCCCGTCACACAGGTGATGGAGGAGGGCGAGCCGGGATGCGGTCCGGTGGAGAACACAGGTGGATTTACATGAATGAAAGCGGACGTGGTGAACTGAAGAGGCTTTTGTAGAGAGCGGAGGACATGCCGTCTTTTTGTGTGACCGTGAGGACGGGGCATTCTGAGGCGGTTACCCGGCAGGTTCCCCGGACCGAGGCCGACGGAGCCTTTAGCCTAAACCGAGCCTCCACCCGCCCAGGCCTGCTGCCAGCCCGGTAGGACGCCCACCCCCGCCCATAACACCCCTAGGACACATCCACATTAGCACAGGGGGGTTAGTGGGTCAGGTCCACAGACCTGGGACGCGGTCTGAAACCTGCTTCATGAAACAGGACCAAACTTCAGCTTCAGCTCAGGAGGTTCAGGGGATAAATCATCTGAGTAACTTAAACCACTGACCTTATTCTGCAGAAAAACAACAGAAAACAGAAGTAAATGTTGGAGACTGTTTGCCTTCAAAACACAGATTCCACCTGAACAGACGGTGGTTAAAGCTCCAAAGTCATTAATGGTTTAATACGTGACAGTGAGTGTGTTTTTTTTTAAATGATACTGATGCTTTCAGCTTCAGCAGTGACTTGAACTCAGTATCAGAGGTCCTTTAATCACCGAAAACAGGGCTGTCAAACTCATTTTAGTTCAGTTCCACATTCAGCTAAATTTGATCTGCAGTGGACTGGACCAGTAAAATAATAACAGAATAATATAAAACCAATGTTGACTCCAAACTTTCCTCGAAGATTTACAGTGAAAGAAGTAAAATGACATGATGAAAATATTTACATCTACAAACTATCCTTTCAAACAATGTAAATAACATGAACAAACTGAAAAAAAATTGTAATTTTGACATTATTATGCTTTAGTTTATCATTTACACATGTATATCATAACTTCCAGATAATAGTGGATTTACAGATACCAAAATATTTAGTAACGTATGGAATATTATTAAAATTGCATGTCTCTTAAGACATTTCAGGTTGCATTTACATTTACAAAGAGAAAAATTTGGAGTTGTGGTATTTATAGGTTATTATGAGATTGAATTGGTCTGAATGTGGAACCTGAACTAAAAGAATTGTTAATATCTTCAGTGTAATTTTTGCATTTCATAAATTCATCCCAGGGGCCAGACTGGACCCACTGGGGGGCCGATTGGCCCCCAGGATGCATGTTTGACACCTGTGCCCTAAAGTCTGTAATCTGCACAGTGTTGTTGTAACGTCAAAATGTTTTTCATAGTTTGTTTTTTACTTTTTCACTTTTTTAGTGTCTGAGCCCACGGGGAGCGGCCATCTCACTCACTGACACAGTGAGGGGAGGGGCTGTCCTCACTGACACAGTGAGGGGAGGGGCTGTCTCACTGACACAGTGAGGGGAGGGGCTGTCTCACTGACACAGTGAGGAGAGGGGCCGTCTCACTGACACAGTGAGGGGAGGGGCTGTCTCACTCGCACACACAGTGAGGGGAGGGGCTGTCTCACTGACACAGTGAGGGGAGGGGCTGTCTCACTGACACAGTGAGGAGAGGGGCCGTCTCACTGACACAGTGAGGGGAGGGGCTGTCTCACTCGCACACACAGTGAGGGGAGGGGCTCTGCCCAAGTTTGTATTTAGTTTGTTTTCTATATTATTATTATTCTCCCTCTGCCATTTTAAACTGGAATTTGACCCCGTCATTATGCTCAAAACTCACCAAATTTGGCATGCATGTCACGTCTGGTTAAAAAAATTTATAAAATGTAAAAATTAACCCCATAGGTGCCAAAATGTGCTCTCTGGCACCCCCTAGATACAAAAAACGGTCCTAGCAGCCAGTAGGAATGTCGTATAAAAATGAAACAAACACTAAAATTTTTGTCTCAACAAGCCCGACAAATGATATACTGACAGCCATGAGCTATTTCCAACAGGAAGTTCACAATTTGCCTTTCAAAATAAAAAGCTCACATACAAACTTCCAGTAGGAATGTGGTAGAAACATGAAACGAGCGCCAAAATTTTGTCTCATTGAGCCTGACAAATCATACGCTGACACCCATGAGCTAACTCCAACAGGAAGTTTGCAATTTGGCTTTTCACAGTAAAAGTCAAAACGAATTATTTTTTATTTCATCAATTTGAGCCATAAACAAAAATATCAAATACTCATCAACTGTTATATTTTCAATACTCAACAACTGTCATATTTTAACCCTTTAAATGCCATATTTGTATACAAACAAACCTTAATTGTATTCCCCAAATGGAGTTTTGTTGATATAATGGCTTTACCTTGCACGCCATTGGATCTCCTTGGTGTTTTGTCGATAACTCGGACAGATGTGGTTTGATTTCTCCTCCTTGATAACCAACATAGTGGAAGAACCCTATGGATATCAGCTTCTCTATCAGTACTGTAATTCATCCACATGGGGGCGCTATAATTCAACATCAGTTTTTTGGACATAAATCGTCAATGATCGACCGATTGAATGTGGTTCATATTGATGTTCTTCCAGATGTCCATGTTCTACCATCCAGAGTTCATATGGGCTCATTTTCAGTCAACAGGTGGAGTTTTGGGTTAAACGGGTTCATTATTCTGACACTATCAGGTCCATGGAGCTCCGACTGAGTTCAGATCGATTGTGTAATGGTTATCATGGATAGGTCTATATATAACAGAGGATTTGGGGGATGTACACTTGGTGTCAGCCCCCGACAGCGTAAGCGTCGCTATTTTTTATTTGTTCGTCCTGTCATATGTCAGTGATTAACACCAGCATTGGTTCATATTCATTATTATTTTTGTTTCTAGGTTTAAATGTGTCAGTGTGTATTTTGTACCCACTTGTAGAAGGGTGCTAATGTAGGAATTTAACACTGTTTATTGGATGGTTTTAGTGGATGGATCAGAATTTTAAAAAAAAAAATTGAATTCTAACCTGAAACAAATCATGAAAAATAATCTGACCTTTAATAACATGAAGTGTAAAGTGGGTTTTGACATTTCTAATCATAACCAAACATGAAAACCTACTGATTAGTTAGATTTTCATTCATCTCTGATCTCTCCCATATATATTTCATCTCACTATATTATTAATTCACAATCTGGATTAAGTACGTGTTGTAATCTTTCAGTTTAACATCCTGATTTGTGACAATGAGATGAGGTTTACTGTCATGAAGGTGATAAATGTTCTCGGTAACTTCAACCACTGACCTTATTGTGCAGAAAAACAAAGAAAAGGATGGAAATGTTGAAGACTGTCTAAACTCCTGACTTCAAACCACAGATTCCATCTGAACAGATGGTGATTAAAGCTCTAAAGTGATTTGATCAGATAATAACAGAGTGAATGAATTTAATCAAGCTGTTTTCATCTTGAAAAAGGACTTTAAACAAATAATACATCTGGTTTTGACGTTTGTGATCAAACCGAACATGAAAACCTACTAATTATGGAGTGAAAACAGTGGGTTCTTCTGCAGATTCACTGATTAAAATGACACATTTAACATCTGAATACAAAGCTGTTTAACTTCAGGATCAGTTTAGACTGAAAGTAGGGGTTATTTCAAAGAAGACTGTCGTGTTTATGTTATTGAACTAAAATAATCTGTTAAGCACCACCAATGAAGAAAATATGAACCGTCTGAGCAGTGACATCCATGCAAATAATAAGTAGCATAGAATTAAGATCACAACCAAATATTAAAACTAATAATTTTCTGAAATGGAAAAAGAGACGAGTTAATAAAATTATTTTTATCATCGTTAGCTTAAACACAAAGTAAAGTTCATTCTCCTACATAATTGTTCCGTCAAATTTGGCATCAAACTGTCAAAAAACGGGTAACTTTTCTGATATGCATGTTTTGTTTTTCAATTGAGGAGTAAAATGAAATACAAAATTATCTGAAGTGAAGATACGTTTATTTCATTAAAAATCTGGATGTCTTCTGCCGGATCCATCATATACCCATCTGTGAAGTAGACGTACAGTTTAATGTCCGAAAATTCAATCCTGTTTGTATCTTTTGACATGTTAATGTCAACACTGGACAATGGACAAGCATTTGTTATCGGACAAGTCAGGGTGGGTTTTATTTTTTTGTATTTGTTTGTTTCTGGGAGACCTTTCTGTGTAGAAATGAAACATTAGATCATCTTCAGAAGTGTTAAAATATGGAGTTTCATAGGATTCAGGTCTCAGTCCTTTGCTGTTCTTCACATTCTTAAATGCATTGTTTTGCTGATGATGTTCGGTTATATGTCCACTTTTATTCTAAGAAGACCAATCAGCTGTTCAACCTGGTGTTCAATGTCTATATTATCAACAGAGAATCTGTACAAAGTGTTTCCTGCATTTAGATTTGCATGCATCTCTGACCTTCTCCCATGTTGATCTCATCTTATTTTATTATCTGTCTGTCTGTCTGTATGTATGTATATTATATTATATTCCTACATCCAAAGACGGTATCAGACAGAAGAGGAGTAGGGCCACTGGGAAAAAAAAGAAAAGAACCCATAAAGACCCAGTGCTACTTTTGTGTCAGTTCCCAAATGAATTTTTCTCTATATTTAATCTTTCTTAAGTGATTTATCACCACTTACTGTAATATTATCCTCCGTATTTTTTTTTTTCCAGTGTAAATCATGTATTTTCCTATATTTCATTTATTGATTATGTTGATGTTCATTAAAGCTCAAATTAAAGTTGAAGGTTATTATATCAGAAACAGAGAAAAATGAAATTAAAGTGGCTTTTTCAGCAAAGATGTCATTAACTGAACATAAACCCAGTGTCTCCATCCACTGTCATTGAATCAACTCCATGGGTTTTACTGGTGAATCAATGTTGTGGAAGATGACAGTGTTCCACGGTAACTACGGAGCCTGAACGTCCAAGTGTGGTCATATCTGATGACCATGAAAAGATTATTGACATGGATTGATAGGATTAAGTGGATCAACAGGAATTAAACAGTTTAAATTAGTAGATAGTTTTTATCGCCAATGGGTGTTTGGGTCTTTATGGCTTAAGGGCCAGTATATATTTTTTTATTATTATGATTTTTTTTTCTCAGAATTCTGACTTTTTTTCTCATAATAGTAATAATAAATAATAATAATAATAATAAATAAATAATAATAATATAATAATTTTTTTTTTTTTTTTTTCCAGGGGCCCTGCTCTTTTTCTATAGTATCATGAGCAAATACGTCGTCCAGTAAAAGATCCAGGCGTAATTAAAGTCTCCCAGTGTGTCAGATGTGAAATGACAGAACGCTTTCAGCACGTTTCCTCTGTAAACGGACCTATGTGGTTTGTGTCGTAGGAAAACGTGATGAGTTATTGATGAGTTAGTTTCCTGTTGCTCTGCATCATCAACAATGATCCGAGCACGAGGACCAAACCACCAGGACGAACAAAAACAAAACCCTCCAGTGGCAGCCGTCAGTGATACGGGTGCTTCTATGAAACTGGTCCTAAACACAGGACAGAGGAGATGACAGTCCAAAGCAGATGTAGACCAGTGTTCTGAAGCAGGTTGGGTCTGTTTAAAAAAGAAATATTTACTGAGATACAAGAGAAATGATTTTCAGATAAAACACATTTGTATATTTTACATTACATTTTCAAATTCAGATTTATTAGTCATTCAATATGAACATCCCAGGTGCTGTTACAGAACGAAATAGCAAAATGCACAGCACGAAATAAAAACAGAAAAAAAATCTTAAAAACACAACTAAAAACAACCCATGTATATGATAAATATTAAAAACTGCACTAAATAAATAAATAAATAGTAAAGATAAAAAAAGAAATATTGCACGATGGAGGGATCACTGTTGCACCTATTATTATTTCATACCAAAAATCCACATGTAACATGGTAAAAAGGCCATGAAAAATTACCCCGCTACTACTTTTTTAAAAATCTCTTTATTCTCTCACAGGTGCATTGTGGGAATTGAAGTAAATATTCAAGACAGGGTGTTTCAACAAAAATGACCGTTGTTGTAAAATCACTGGTGTTTTAGTATGTGTGTAAATGTTCAGGTTCCGCATGTAAACACAGCGGACACAATGGGTTCCACCCCAAACCTGGAACGAGACTGATGACAAACCCACATGTGTGGATTAGAAAAAACCACTAGGATCCACACATTGAACAGTGTCTTTATTTAGAGTCTACAGATGAGCATTTACACACGTTACACATCTAATGCACGACACCTAGGGAGATTTAATGTCCATGATTTGGGTCATATTTTGGACCCAATATTTGATTATAAATTCATTAATTATGGATGGATCCGAGCAAGAGGATAATTTTATTACAGTTATCTGAGTTCATCATTAGGTCCATCCCGTGGGTAAATATGTCTACATTTATCTTTTATTATTGGGTCTAAACAGATGGAAAAATGTGTCAGATACTAAAATAACCCAGTTTCATAGAAGCGCCCATATGTGGATTCTGTTGAATGCAGTCGAAGCCAACAGTGACGTTGGTCTGTGAGGTTTCCAGCAGGTTAATTACAGGCTGAAATAATAGAATAAACCACTCCGGGGCCTTGGGGTTCAGTTCTTTCCTCTGTATTTTTCCACTTCTTCAGCCCAGTCGACATTTCTCTCAGAATCAATACAACATAAAGATTCTGTTGGTACTCTCCTCAGGTCTGAGCCGTGATGAAAAATCTCTACTTAGCATGCGACTGCGATGAAACACGCGGTTAACAAGCTGATAAGGTCAACCGAAGGCGACGCGCTGCACATTCATGCACCTATTGGATCAATTTGGTGCATGTTTTATCTATATTTCAGAGTAAATCTGGCGATAAAGGAGGGGTTTGTTAGCGTAAGCGTTTACATTTGATTAATTCCCACAGCTTTGTGTGGGTCGCGGCAGATGATGGATTTGATGGCGCGTAATGGCCTCTTCTGGGCCCGCTCAGTCGCTCGTGTTCGGTGTCATTTTATCAGTCGTGTGACCACCACAATCTTTGGATCTGTGCGCTGTGAGTTATGCAGCTGTCTGTCAGCAGATCTATAGGCCGGACTCTCACGTTGATGCATCGCCTCTATTACAGTATTGAAGGCCTGATGCTCTTAGCCTGAACGGGTTTTAATGTAATTCGGAGCCGCCGTCATTCATTTCCTGCCGACGCTGCCTCTGCACAAACAAATCAGATAAACATTTACCTTTCACTTGGATTCCTGCCACCGCCTCCGTGGAGTTAGATCCTAAAATTAGCCCCTCCATCTCCCATATTATGCACGTATTTTTAGATTATAGCTTGGGCAAGACCAGATGATTCTTTCTAAATGGTTATATTGTATTTTAGGAATTTCAGGCAGGTCGTAGAACCCAAACGGCCCTCCTTCTCTTGTTGTTTATTGACATATTTCAACTAAATGTCTTAATAAATGGGTGAGCCCATCAGGGTTGGTTTTATTTGTATGTTCAGGGATGACTATTGGTGTAGAAGTGAAACTTTTGATTGTCCTCAGCAGTGTAAAATATGGAGTTTCCACAGGGTCAGTCTTGGTCCCTTGCTGTTCTTCGTCCACATGTTGCTACTTGGTCATAAGTGACATAAATGTTGTTCACTACATTCTATGCTGATGAGGCACAGTATATGTCCCCCTTTATTCTAAGAAGACCATCAGCTGTGTACCTAGTGTCTAAGTGTCTTTTTTTTTCATGGAGAAAACACCCAGTATCTTCAGTTTCTAGTCTAAAAAAAACCTCCTGATGAGATAATATGATGGTGTAACTTTAGGAATGCATAGATGGATGCTCATCTGTTTTAATTGGTTTTGTCAGATCTATAGCCGGACTCTCACATTGATGCATCGCCTCTATTACAGTATTGAAGCCATGATGCTCTTAGCCTGAACGGGTTTTATGTTTTTCGGAGCCGCCGTCATTCATTTCCTGCCGACGCTGCCTCTGCACAAACAAATCAGATAAACATTACACTTCCACTCGGATTCCTGCACCGCCTCCGTGGAGTTAGATCCTAAAATTAGCCCCTCCATCTCCCATATTACGCACATATTTTAGATTATAGCTTGGGCAAGACCAGATGATTTCTTTCTAAATGGTTATGTTGTATTTGAGGAATTTCAGGCAGGTCGTAGAACCCAAATGGCCCTCCTTCTCTTGTTGTTTATTGAGATATTTCAACTAAATGTCTTAATAAATGGGTGAGCCCATCAGGGTGGGTTTTGTTGTTTTTTTTTGGCTTCATTTGTATGTTTCAGGGAGGCCATCTGTGTAGAAATGAAACTTTGAACATGAAACAGTGGTCTTCAGAAATGTTAAAATATGGAGTTCCACAGGGTTCAGGTCTTGGTTCCTTGCTGTTCTTCATCCACGTTACTGCTTGGTCATAAATCAACATACACAAGTTAAATACATTTCTATGCCAGTGACACTCATGTTATTTTAATTTTCGTATCTAATACGTGGATGAGTATATTTCAGTCCAGTGGCCCGACGGTCTGATGGACTATTGGTATCAGTTGTGGTCCGTCTGTTGTCCATCCTTAAACAATTTTTCAAGAAACTTCCTCCAAAACCACTAACCAGAATTAATTGAAATTCATAGCAGAGGTTCTTTGGGGTAAGATCTACCAAGTTTGTTCAAAGAACTGAGAAATATTGATTCTGAAATTTTTTGAAATTTTGAAAAAAAATTAAATCCCTATTGTTTGTAATGGGGACACATTTCAAAGTGCTATAACTTGAAAACAGTTGAAGATATTGATAGGAATTACTATTTCCAATAGATAGAAGTCACATATGGCTTTTATTTGATGCCTTGACCTTGAGTGGCCTTGAAAGGTAAAATGAATGTTAATTAATGTCTTAAATTAATGTCCTTTTTTATTTTGCTGCATTTGTATGTTCGAGGAGGCCATTCTGTGTAGAAATGAAACTTTGAACATGAAACTAGGTCTTCAGAAGTGTTAAAATATGGAGTTCCACAGGATTCAGGTCTTGGTCCTTTGCTGTTCTTCATCACAATGTTACTGCTTGGTCATAACATCAACATACACAAGTTAAATACATTTCTATGCCGATGACACTTGTGTTAGTTTAATTTTAATGTCTTAATAAGTGAGTGAGCCCATGAGGGTTGGTTTTATTTGTTCAGGTTGTATTTGATCCACATAGTAAAAAAGGAACTACAGGCTATTACCTTTAAATGAGGTGTCATTGGTTAAGTTTGTCCTTGTGGCTGTTCGGGTATAAGTTTTGGAACTTGGTAAATATGTGAAAATAACATAAATTAGGAAGGAGGGAACAGGTTATGGCTCATGATTCCTTCATATTCCATTGGTTTTATTGACCCGTGACGTCTAAAACCCTGCAGGTAAAAGGCCGGAGAGGAAATAACATGACAGTTTATTTACTTCAGAATGTGGATTGATACAGTATTGTCACTGTAGGCAAATGTATCCTGGACTGTAAATACTCCACAGTCATTTAAAACATTAAAAAAGTACAGATACATGATAAAACGATGCACAAAACTGCAGATGACTCCAGGTCATGTCATAGATTACTCATGGATAGTAAAAATATAGACAAACCAACGTCTTCTGGTATTTACAGATGTTGGTTGTAAGTAAGTAAGTAAATTTTATTTATAGAGCACTTTTCACAGACAGAGTCCAAAGTGCTTATCAGTCAAATCAGAATCAAATTAAGTTTACAGAGACCCAACAGAATCCTTCAGGAGCAAACACTTGTGATTGGTGACAGTGGCGAGGAAACTTCCCTTTACAGCAGAAACCTCGAGCAGACCCAGACTCCTGAAGGATGGACGACTGCCTTGACCAGTTGGGGTTAAAGAGAGAGAGAGAGAGTAAAGGAGGAGAAAAGAAGAGAGCGATGAGATATAGAGAGACTGGGGGGGGGATGACACATGGAGTACGTTATGATGAATACATAGAGTGTAATCAGTTTGTGGTGGCCTTGGGTCAGGTGGGAGACTAAAAAGCCTTTTTGAACAGGAGGATTTTGAGGTGTTTCTTAAAGCTCTCTACAGAGTCCATGGACCGTAGGTGTAGAGGCAGGTTGTGATGAACTTTCACCCAAACTCCGTCCTCGTCCAACTGCATCGTCTCCGGTTGAGCTCCAGCCAAATGGACAGAAAGCGAACCTGTGATCACAGCGAAAGGTGAAACCGCCTCACCGAGTCTGACGACAGCCAATACCGTGACAGATTCATTACATGGTGGCGTCTGCTCCGACAACACAACAACCTGAAATCTAATCGGCAACATCGATAGAAAACGTCACTGTTGAACAACCAGAGCACAGACGGTTGGGTTCAACTCCGATGTTTTCAGGTTCAGGTTGGTGTAGATCTGACATGACAAAGGGAAACTGCTTCAGAACATGTTCTAGAAGGTTGATGGAACCACTGGGACCCAGGAGTCCGCTTTATATGGACTTCATGGACCTGGACGTTGACCCTAGTTCATGTTAGTCCAGGTTCCACATTTAGACCATTATGATCTAAAGTGGGTCAGACCAAGAAAATAATAACATTAAAAAAAAGTGGCATTACATAATGAAAACATTTACACCTGTTATATGCTTTAAAAAATGTGAGTAACATCAACAACCACAAACAACCTGTGGTGTAATGTTTGTTTATTGTTTATTCCATTGTGCAGTGTTTGTTTTCCTCCTGTTGGAAATTTATTTCTCTCACCCATGATTGATATATATAATAACATAATAAGCTTATTATTATTATTATTATTATTATTATTATTATTATTATTATTATTATTATTTAGGGCTGCAACTAACGATTACTTTTAATAATTGTTTAACCTGTAGATTATTTTAATAACTAATCAATTCATCGGATAAACACAGAAGACTCCAGTTCTCACAGATCTGTATTTAACCCAAAGGTAATATCGGCTGCAGATGAGTCACTAATGATTCCATCCCATAATGGCTTCAGGTTTAGGTTAGTGAGCACTAACCCACTACCCAGACTGGTTATGGTTAGAAACTAGTCAGATCTAGTCTGGAACCAGCTGTGGTTCTAGTCTGTCAAACTAGTGTTGGATGGATTAGTTCAGTCAAAATAGGTAATATTAGTCTGGTGTCTGATAAACACAGATGGATGAAAACAGTAGAATTACCACAGTAGTGTCTTACTAGCTAGTGGCTGAAGTAATCACGAAATGTAGGCTAACTTAAGCTAATGTTTACATTATGTTCCCGTGGTCCCGCCCCATTTGTCCCAAACGTAGTGCACTGTGAGATTTGGATCACTGTTCAAGATGGATGACAAAGTCAGAGAACGACACCAGGTCCCCAATCCAACCTTTAGACCAACCATGGTCAGTCTGTGAACCCATGGATCCTCTGCTCCAGAAATAATGTCTGTGAGCGGAGGATGCGTTTTTTATAGTAGAGTCGTGTGGTGAATTCATATTCGTGATGGAGAAAGAACAAGCGTACAGTCCCATTTCCTGTTTATAATTCTTGTCCAAACTTATTCATTCATATTCTGATAAATACATTTAATGTACGCTGAACTCATTCAACAATTAGACGTATTTATTTTGTACATTACAGACTAATATGAATACAGATCTATTGTACACATGTGAATATGTGGACACTAATTAACCCATAGATATCCAGTGTTTCACTCTAATCCTACAGCTCCGTTTCACTTTTTTTCTCTGATTATGTAATAAATGTGTTGAGTGCATAGATTTATTCCCGAGTGTCCTTTCCTCGTCTTTGGTGTTGTGTGGAGTCTGGTCCCATTAACCCCCCCCCCCGCTGCCCCTCTCAGCCCTAATGCGCCAGGTAATTGCAGAATCCGTAATAGACGCCGTAAAGAGGCTGCAGAGGGGTTGCCGTGGTGACTGGCCGTCAAGCGCCAGCCTTAATGAAGTTGATTAATGTGGAGGCTCTGGAGGGCGGCCGTCACATTCCCCCGCACATTAGAGGAGAAATAAACTCTGCAGGTGTTAATGTGTCCCGACGTCACCTTAGACAGCTGCAGCCGCTGGCAGCAGGGGCTTCTGGGAAATGAAGTCCTCAGAGGACACGGACTTCACACAGATTCTGTAGTTCCATGTGGAAACACCACGGCAACGACAGGTGGGCATTCCACTACAGCAGGGGGTCCCACAGTGGGGTACCTGTACCCCCAGGGGTACTTGGATAGAAGCCCAGGGGGTACTGGAAATGTTTATGTAAAAATTCATTAAATAAGTCATCATGTACTGAATATAAAATAAATAAATAGAATTAATGCAGAAATATAAAACACAATAAATACATTCATATAATAGTTGTATTGTCTTTGGTAACATTTGAAGAACATTTATATTTTATATGATTCAAAGTGAGTTATTTAAGTAAAGAAGGAATTATTTTATGTTGATGAAAGGTTCATTCATTTATTAATTAATGACCAATTTCTTTAGTTTTCTTAATGACAGAGGGCACTTTTAGTTTATTGTTTACACAAAATTCACTTTAAAAAATGTGTTATTTAAAAAAATATATATTACAGTTAAATATATGTTTGTTTACAAAGTTTTGTAAATATAAACAGACACCTTTGCCACAGAAACACATTTGGACTCAAAAATGCTGAAGTGAGAGTTGGGGGTACTTGGATAAAAAAGTCTGTTTCAGGGGGTACTCAACTGTAAAAAGTCTATTTCAGGGGGTACTCTGCTGTAAAAAGTCTGTTTCAGGGGGTACTCTGCTGTAAAAAGTCTGTTTCAGGGGGTACTCTGCTGTAAAAAAGTCTATTTAAGGGGGGGGCACTCTGCTGTAAAAAGTCCATTCCAGGGGGCACTCTGCTGTGAAAAGTCTGTTTCAGGGGGTACTCTGCTATAAAAAGTCTATTTAAGGGGGGCACTCTGCTGTAAAAAGTCTATTTCAGGGGCACTCTGCTGTGAAAAGTCTATTTCAGGGGGTACTCTGCTGTAAAAAGTCTATTTCAGGGGGTACTCTGCTGTGAAAAGTCTGTTTCAGTGGGTACTCTGCTGTAAAAAGTCTATTTCAGGGGGTACTCTGCTGTGAAAAGTCTGTTTCAGTGGGTACTCTGCTGTAAAAAGTCTATTTCAGGGGGTACTCTGCTGTAAAAAGTCTATTTAAGGGGGGCACTCTGCTGTGAAAAGTCCTTTTTAGGGGGTACTCCACTGTAAAAAGTGTGAGAACCACTGGTCTAAAGTATGAACAGTTGAAGTCAAATGCATGTATTTTAGATTAATTTGACTCTTTTATGACTTTTCCAACATCATCTTCTTATTTCAACCCCAGGCTTATGCGCTGGAAACCACATGATTATTTGTGGTTTTAATACTTAACTATGTTTGTAGTGAGTCCTAAATTAATTTTCTTCTACATTTAAGCTTTTTCAAGTGATTTTTTTCCATTAATTAGGACATTTCCATTTTCTTTTTTGAGTTTTCCCTTTCATTCGATTGAAACTGTGTTTAAACTGCGTCTGTTGGATATGAGCTGTGGCTTTAATCCAGTGAATATGACTCAGATCAATGTGGATTCTGATGTTTTTTCACGTGTTTGTCTGATGTAGAATCTAAAAGGTTGAAGCTTTAAAACTCATCTCACACATATTAACCAGTGCAGAGGTTTTCCGTCTTGCTAATAGTGTCCGTTCCACTTCCGCGTATGTGAATCCAAGAACATTCTGCTTCGTTTTCGAGCGTTTTCGTTCATTCCAACACGTGCTGGAGTTCAGAGTGACTCACTAAGCTGCTCTATATGATCCACAATTACACCTGAATAATGCACAAGTGGAGCTGAAATATCCCAACATTAACTCATGTTTACACAGAAAAAGAGGGTTAGCATGGCTGTCAATCATGCTAAGCCACACCCCCTTTGGTTTAATGAGGAGAAAGGTGGTGATGTTTGCAGCTATTTGGGAGGAAATTAACTGAAAAAGACGGAAATCAGACCAGAAATGACACAAAGGAGGGGCATCCTGCCAGCAGGGAGCGATATGTCGGTTTCAGATCATTAAATTATCCAATAAAGCGATTAACTCTCTGGACTCCGCCCACAGAGGTTTTGTAATCACCTGAAGTACGTAATATGCTCAGTACTGTAATGTCAGAATTTTGAAACTTTTTACATGTTTTTTAGTTCAAAAACACCAAATACACAATTACTGTCATTTTTAACCCTTTAAATTCTACGTTTGTAATGTATTTATTTATTTTTCCTCCTGTCATATGTCAGTGATTAACACCAACATTGGTTCATAGTATTATTATTTTTGGTTCTAGGTTAAATGTGTCAGTGTGTATAGTGTACTCACTTGGTAGAAGGGTATTAGTGCAGGAATTTTAACACTGTTTTAATGGTTGGGTCAGAATTTTTAAAAAATCTGGTAAAAATAAACAACTGTTGAATTCAGACCAAAAACAAATTGTCAAAAATAATACAACCTTTAATAACATGAAGTGTACAGTGTGTATAATTTACTCACCCAGGTAGTAGAATGTAAAATATCTAAGGCTCTGTTCACACAGCAGGTCTTAACGGACAATTTGGAATTTTTGGTGAAATCTGATTTTTTTGTGTGTTGGTTCATATTCCACATTTAATGCGACTTCTATCAGTTTTGAGTCTGAACTGAATGTGACCCTGAAGTGACCCACATGCACTAAAGAGGTCCTGATGGAATACGAGACCACGCAGACACACACTGTGTTTACAGAAGGAAATATGGTTTTTCTCCGCTCTGACCAACAACTGGGACGTTCGCATTTTAATGACGTAAAGTTCAGATAAATGGGACCTGGACGGTCAGACTGATGCCACATTGGAAACTAGAAAAGCACTCGGAGAGCGCAGACCTCCACCAAGGGAGATCAGTGCCCCCCCTCCCATCACCACCAAAATTTAATCATTTGTTTCTTGTGCCAGTATCAACATTTCCTGAAATTTTCATCCAAATCCGTCCATAACTTTTTGAGTTATCTTGCACGCGGACAGACAGACAAACCAACGCCGGCAAAAACATAACCTCCTTGACAGAGGTAAATATCAAATCTGTATCAGATTTGGGACCACATATGAAAGTGGTCTGGGTCAGATTTAGGACCACATATGAAAGTGGTCTGGGTCAGATTTAGGACCACATATGAAAGTGGTCTGGGTCAGATTTAGGACCACATATAAAAGTGGTCTGGGTCAGATTTAGGACCACATATGAAAGTGTTCCGGGTCAGATTTAGGACCACATATGAAAGTGGTCTGGGTCAGATTTAGGACCACATATGAAAGTGTTCCGGGTCAGATTTAGGACCACATATGAAAGTGGTCTGGGTCAGATTTAGGACCACATATGAAAGTGGTCTGGGTCAGATTTAGGACCACATATGAAAGTGGTCTGGGTCAGATTTAGGACCACATATAAAAGTGGTCTGGGTCAGATTTAGGACCACATATGAAAGTGTTCCGGGTCAGATTTAGGACCACATATGAAGTGGTCTGGGTCAGATTTAGGACCACATATGAAAGTGTTCCGGGTCAGATTTAGGACCACATATAAAAGTGGTCCGGGTCAGATTTGGGACCACATATAAAAGTGGTCTGGGTCAGATTTAGGACCACATATGAAAGTGTTCTGGGTCAGATTTAGGACCACATATAAAAGTGGTCTGGGTCAGAGTTGGGACCACATATAAAAGTGGTCTGTGTCAGATTTGGGACCACATATGAAAGTGGTCTGGGTCAGATTTAGGACCACATATGAAAGTGGTCCGGGTCAGATTTAGGACCACATATAAAAGTGGTCTGGGTCAGATTTAGGACCACATATGAAAGTGTTCTGGGTCAGATTTAGGACCACATATAAAAGTGGTCTGGGTCAGAGTTGGGACCACATATAAAAGTGGTCTGGGTCAGAGTTGGGACCACATATAAAGTGGTCTGGGTCAGAGTTGGGACCACATATGAAAGTGGTCCGGGTCAGATTTGGGACCACATATAAAAGTGGTCCGGGTCAGATTTAGGACCACATATAAAAGTGGTCCGGGTCAGATTTAGGACCACATATGAAAGTGGTCCGGGTCAGATTTAGGACCACATATGAAAGTGTTCTGGGTCAGATTTAGGACCACATATGAAAGTGTTCTGGGTCAGATTAGTGCTGTTCCAACTGTCTTTAACAGATCAGATACAGGTCACATATGGGTGAAAAAAATCTGATTTGGGCCACATTTACCTTCAGTGTGAATGGAGCCTTAGTCAGGGTGCGGTTTGTCAAAAAAAACAAGGGGGGGGGGGGGGGCAGCAGTTATATACATGGGGGTGCAGTCCATAACTAACGCTGGTGTGAAATGAAAGTGAAACTACATGCTTTCACTGTCCAACTCTTGCTTCTATTCCTCTATTAAACAGCAGATCTTACATGAAATTTTCACACCTTCTAACCTGTATCCACTGGACACACAAATGCTGAGCCCCATGAATCCCCCCACCCCACCCCACCCTCTTACGCCGTCCCAGTGCATGGAGACATTTTCAAATTCTGAGACTGTGACAGTTGGGTTCAGGTGGACGTTAGTGTCAGTAATGGAGGATAACGGTGGAAGAAAACACCTGTCACAACCTGATGGGATTTGCATTGGTTGCCCCCCCCCCCCAACAAATCTCACCCTGGCCTTAGTGACATGTATGTGATCATGTTTGTTACTGCTTTCCACAGACATGGATAAAACAGTTCATACCAAACTCTGACCTCCTGATCCGTTTAAAGAACATCTTCCACTTATTTTTCAGGTAATTTGACAAAAGCTCAGATTTCCCCAAATGTCAGTGAACACAGCTGGACTTGAACTTGCTGACCCGAGTCACGTCTGGTCTGACTCATGTGGACTTCTTGACTCAGAGGCAGCAGCCGCTCATACTGAAACCCAGCAGTCGATGGGAGACGACCTTCAGACCCTGGAGGAACCCAGAGCTGGTCTGGACCCTGGTCTGGGAAAACCCACCCTCAGCTCCACTCCCATAAACCGGGCTCTGCAGCCGCCGGCTCCTCTGGCCTCGCTGTTGTGTATCCAGTGCATGTGAAAGTCGATGTTAAAGAGTTACAAACACACACTTTACTTCAGCAGATCAGAGTTCTGTCCCGCTGGAGCCGAACCCCTGATGCCTTATGGGTAAAGGTCAGGCGCTAACGGCTAACACTGCTACTGTTGTTGTGTTTTGCAGGAGTCTGCGGCTGCTGTGGGCCCCTGAGGCCCCGATACAAACGCCTGGTGGACAACATCTTCCCCGAGGACCCCAAAGTGAGTAACAGGCGGCTGTTTAGGGAACATTCAGAGAGGATGGGGGTCTTTAAATGAACCGCAAATACAGCAACAGACAATTATTTATGCTCAATGGTAAGTAGGGGTGTGTATCGGCAAGAATCTGGCGGTAGAATACAAATCACAACACTAGGATCACAATACCATACATCATGATAATGTTAAAAAGGCCATTTTTTGTTTGTTTCTTTTTTTTTTTTTTTTATTATTATTTCCTTGAAGAATTGAATTACAGCAGAAATCTGCACAAATACTAAACACATTTTTATTTGATCCCAACAGGATCTAATGTTATATCACAAAATGTTCCTGTGTTCAAACTGAAATTCTGTTTTACAGACATTACAGTTTAAGATCCTGTTCAAATGTTCATATTCTGTTAGTTCAGAACTAACATCAGAGCGTTATTTTTGTGATTGCCGTGTTAAAAATGATATTGTGACAATGAAAATAAAATTGTTATAGAACAGTGCATTTATATATAATTTTTACTGTTTAAAAAATGTCAGAAGGGACCACTGGCCCCCGGTAATCTCCACATTATCAGATCTGGTCCTCTTCAAAAAAATTTTGAACACACCTGCACTAAAAGGATGGTGATGTTCTATTACTGTAACATACGATAGATTAGATACTATATATGCTGCTTTTCAAACTTTCAAGATATTATAAGAAACCATTTTAAAATTCTTAAAAATGTAAAAAATATATTTGCAACATGAAATCATTCTTTTTTGGACAAAAATATGATACAAATGATTTTTAACCTCACAAAATGATTTGAATCCATTTATGGACGAGTGGAGGGTCCGACACTCAGACAGGTAAGTGTTAACCCTGGGAGCTTTATTCAGGCTGTTACTGGTTTAAAAAAAAAAACAAGCTTAAGAAAAGCGTAGAGATGTTCATATGAGTCCGTCAGGGGTCAGTAGGTAAAAGAGGCGGGGCTTCGTTTGACTCCAGTCCCTCTCCCTGAGTGCTTCCATGTCCTCAGACTCACAGTATGTGATAATTAATTTGACGAGGTCTCCACTATTTCAATTTCTCACGGCGGAGGTCGGCTGACACTGAGGCTCCTCCGAGGAAACACGGAAGATGATGGTACTACGGCGACCGCATCCCTCCGCCCCTTCCGTTCACCAAGGTCAAATGGGCCATAATACAGCCCCATGTCACGTTCCCGTTATCAAAATCCCTTGTAATAAAACAATTTATCAATGTCAGCGGCTTCGGTGTTGTCCAATTATTTCTGTTGTAAATGTGAAGAGGCGTGACGCTAAAGAGTCCGATGGTTTCCACGGCAATCTGAAGAACGCCACCATAACAACTGGGTGCCAGATGCAGTGTGAAAACACAACTAAGGCTCTGTTCACACAGCAGGTCTGAACGCACAGTTCAGATTTTCCTGGTGAAATGCGATTTTTTTTTTGTGTGTGTGTTGGTTCATATTCCACATTAAATGCGACTTCTATCAGTTTTGAATCTGAACTGAATAGAATAGAATGCCTTTATTGTCATTATACATATGTACTACGAAATTATAAGAGACAACTCTCTAGCGGTGCGTAGTGCAAAGTTTAAGAAGAAAAGAAGTGTAGATATATATACAGTATAAAAACAGGCATGTTACCAACCAAGAAAACAGTAGAGCTAAGTATATATTGCACTTTGACCCTGGCTGAACACTATGACATATGTTAAATATATGTCCTTTGTGAGGTATTGTCATTACAGTGTGTTCAGTACCCGTATTGCACATGGATAAAACATACTGCTAAATCTGGAGGTGCGGGCCTGGATGGACCTGTACCTCCTCCCTGAGGGCAACAGTGAGAACAGGCTGTGTCCAGGATGTGAACCGTCGAGGCTGATGCTTCTGGCCCCTCGCAGACACCTGCTGTTATAGATGTCTGACACAGAGGACAGCTGGACTCCTATGATGCTCTGGGCTGACTTCCTGACTCTTTCCAGAGCCTTCTTGTCAGCCTGAGAGCTGCTCCTGTACCACACTAAGATGTTGTTGGTAAGGATGCTCTCCACAGAACATCTATAGAAGGACAGCAGCAGTTCCTGGGACAGGTTCACCTTACTCAGTGACCTTAAAAAGTACAGGCGCTGCCGTGCTTTTTTCACAAGGGCACTGGTGTTTCTGCCCCATGTGAGGTCCTGAGAAATGTATGTACCCAGGAATCTGAAGTCACTGACCCTCTCCACGGTGTCGCCTCGGATCAGAAGGGGAGGGGGATCCTCCCTCTCCCTCCTGAAGTCCAGCACCAACTCCTTTGTTTTCGAGGAGTTGAGTGCCAGATTATTAAGGGAACACCAGGTGGTGAGGTTCAGGACCTCCTCTCTGTAGGCCGTTTCATCATTGTTGTGGATCAGCCCCACCACAGTAGTGTCATCTGCAGATTTGACCAGGATGTTGCTATTGTGGACTGGTGCACAGTCATGGGTGTACAAGGTGTACAGCATGGGGCTGAGCACACAGCCCTGGGGGGCCCCAGTACTCACTGTCAGGACAGAAGAGTGATGAGGCCCCATCCTGACTGACTGCAGACAAGTTGGTTGAGAAAATCTCCGATCCATCTGCAGGTGTGCTCGCCAATACCCAGACTGCGCAGTTTGGACAGCAGTCTGCTTGGAAGGAGTGTATTAAAAGCAGAACTGAAGTCCACGAACAACATCCTTGCATAAGTGCCAGGTTGTTCCAGATGTTTACACACCGTGTGAAGGGCTGTGTTAATGGCGTCACCTGTGGACCTGTTGGCTCTATATGCGAATTGGTGCTTATCAAGGCTGGGAGGCAACAAAGATTTGATGTGCCGTAGCACCAGTCTTTCAAAGCACTTCATCACAATTGAAGTAAAAGCCACGGGTCTATAATCATCCAGACTGCTGACCGACTGTCTCTTGGGGATGGGTACAATGGTGGCAGATTTTAGACAGCTAGGGACTGTGCAGGCAACCAGTGAGAGAATGTGACCCTGAAGTGACCCACATGCACATGGTGTTAAAGGGTTAAAAGGATTCATAAACATGTCTGATAATTGGTTTTTAAAGGGTTAATGCTGTCTGTTTTTCTTACAGGATGGCCTTAGTAAATCAGACATGGAGAAGCTGACGTTCTATGCTGTTTCGGCGCCGGAGAAACTGGACCGGAT
This sequence comes from Sphaeramia orbicularis, assembly GCF_902148855.1. Lineage (NCBI taxonomy): Eukaryota > Metazoa > Chordata > Actinopteri > Kurtiformes > Apogonidae > Sphaeramia > Sphaeramia orbicularis. The sequence continues at coordinate 57,653,632 of NC_043973.1, read as the reverse complement.
TGGAGCGTATTGGCAGAGAGGCTGAGCCGGGATGTGGTCAGGCATCGCTACGGGTGAGTGGCATTTACCCACAATGCACCTGGGTTTGGTTCAGTTTATTACCTCCGCCAGGAGGTATTGTGATCACTTTGCTTTGTGTGTTTGCATGTGTGTTTGTTTGTTTGTTAGCAAGATAACTCAAAAAGTTAAGGACGGATTTTCATGAAATTTTCAGGAAATGTTGATACTGGCACAAGAAAGAAATTATTAAATTTTGGTGGTGATGGGGGGGGGGGGGGTCAGATCTGTCTTGGCGGAGGTCTGCGCTCTCCGAGTGCTTTTCTTGTTTTGATTATGCACTTAGTTTGTAGAAATAAACGTGTATGTACATGAAAACAAAATATGACTTTACACACACATTTGAAATATTACGACTTTAATCTCATAAAAGTATGACATTATTTTTGTTAAAGGTGCAGTATGTAGGAATTCTGTTCTCAGTAATTATAAAATGGCCTTGACTTTCACCAGACATTAAGGAATCCTGTTCATTTCAAATCCTGATCTCACTGACAGTAGTAGTCCAGCTAGAATATTTGCATTTGAAAAGCTCAGTGTCAGCCCTGAAATGATGTTTATGTTGTCATTGTGTGTTTTGGTCTGAGGCTCCGCCCATCACCTGTCTGCCAATCACAGAGTCAGTAGCCTTTGTTCATCCAGGTTGGTAGTTCCCACTGAGCTGCAGCTGGAACATTTCTGATCATAAATGTCTGACGTTAACTCGTTCCTCGCCACTGACAAGATTTTCCGTCAATGGCGGTTTCTGGTTTCCTGTAGTTGGAGCTGTTGGGAATCATGTGAATTACTTTCCTTAGTCCAAAAACAAACAATAAAGCAGCTTTTCAGGAAAAATGAAGGACCTGGTGTGAAGTTTTTGCACTGAATCACTGGTAACCCATAGCAACGCATACAGTGCCAGTCGCTCTGAATGAGAAAATGCTGACTCTGCAGGAACCGCGCGCAGTTTCAAAAGCCTTAAAGATGATTATGGAGACAAAGTCTGACAATTAAATATATGATGGACCTTCAGAACAACCCTTTAAAGACAGTAATGGAGACATAGAAGGTGAGGGAGATGGACACGGGAAAATGGAGCGGCGAGGGTCCGACACGGAGAAAGTGTGTGTGTGTGTGTGTGGGGGGGGGGGCATGGAGCGACATGGAGAAAATGACTGACAGTAGAAAGAGAAAAGAGACATTTACAGTGGACATTCAAGGAAAGGACATGCAACTAGATGTGGGAAAAGACAAAGGACAGCTAGTCTGCATCTGTTAGACAGAGTGAGTTCAGATTCAGACTGTGGACACAGAACAGATTCAACACAGGTGTGGTCCAGCCCCATAATGTCAGCAGGAACACAGGTAAGACACTGTTTGATTTGGCTTTAGTATGAAATACATAAATACATATATTCATAAATAGATAAATAACTAGATGTCCATATAATTATTTACAGATCAAACACAGCAGGTGGTCCAACAGGAGGACCTGGTGCAGTCAAGGAAAGCCCAGAAATCTACAGTATTTAGTGCATTTGTTTCTTGTTTTTCTTGAAAACGAGGAATATGGAAGTGTTTATATGAAAAAGGCTAAACTAATATGTGTTAGACTTATCACTGATGTATGTAAATGTGTAAAGGTTAGAAGGAACCTGGCGCTTTAGAAGATGTTTTGTCTAAAGTTTGGTGTGGATTCCTGTAACATTTTGTGGAATGATGGGATATCTTAGAACTGTTTGTTATTGTTATTGCTGTTATTATTATTTTATTTTGTGATTTTGAATACAGTGTTACTGTTGGTAAATAAGAAAGAGTCAAAAAATGTGAATAGGAAATCAGTTTTATCTTGAAAATCAATATCTTGGAAAAAAAAATATACAATTTTCTCAGCTTTTTGTTCAAAATTTAGTTTTTTCCCGAAAGTGACCAATATTCAAATGTTAATACCTCATGAATGAATGAAGATAGAATAAAATAGTTTTTTGTGTTTAAAAGTTGAAGTTCTGTTCTTTCTTTTGATGTATTCAGTGTTCACATACACCTAACGCAATATTTTCAGTGAGCCATTCAAGATTAGTGAAAATGACCAAAAAGGCTGGCGCTGGCTAGCAACTCACTGTAAAATGCTCTGGCGGGGAAAGAGTTAATAAGCCTAAAGGCCTCTTATTATTCCCAAATACGTCGTGACAAAGTGAGAAACAAAACTAGGAGATGTATAGGAGATGATTTTGAAACATGGGGACGGATGAAAGCGGAGAAGAATTTGAAGACCGCCGCCGGCTCTGCCTTAGTCTGACCACCAGTAAGAACCACTGAGAGCCGGGGAAGTCTCTGCACCCAGTCCTAGACCGTCGGTGTCTTCACCCGGGGCCAGGCTGCGGTCTCTTCTCCTGGCCCTGGTGAAGAGACTGCCGGTCCTGGACTGGTGAAGAGACCGGGTACTGGTGTAGGACTTGTCTCTTGCCATGGTATCTCCTTGTAGTTCAGTGTTTTCTGTGGAAATGACCTTTTCATGTAGCGGTGTGTAATCCGAAAAAGCGGGGGGGGGGGGGGGTTCAGTAGTCTGCTGTCCGTGGTTCCACCAGGGGGTGGTGGTGGTGGGGTACTGTAGCAATCCGTGCCTCATGTACTTGGCAGAAGTAAAAGTGAAACTTAAGGCTCATTTCCCTTTTCCCTATCTCCTGAACCTGTGTTAACTTCCATTTGAGTGTTCAGGATGTTTGTCCTGTTCTGTTATATATTATACTTATGTAGAATCAGTCTGGTGATGATTTTTTTGTATGAAATTTATGGTGTGGTGGCGAGGATTAGTGGAAACGCTAGTAGTAGACGCTCATGCTGGATCTGGCAACCTCTAGTTTTGGGGGAGGAGGAGAGGATACCACGCTCTACAGTATTTGGAATGTGATTGCAGTACCAGTTTTGGCCACAATCCTACATACGGCACCTTTAAATTATCAGTTTGTTTTTTTTTAAATTACACCTTTATTCTCATAATATTCTGACTTTATTCTCATAGTGACAGTGTTTTTATTTTCCTGTGATGCCTTAATACGCTGTCATATAACAGTTGAGTATATTTAGGAGGTATTTTCTGGTCATAGTTCCTGCTTTTCTGTTTCCTCCTCCAGTTTATGGAATTATTTATTGAATCTGAATCATCTTTGCCAGTCTCTTCTACTTAATGTCTGTAATTAGGATCAATAATCCGCTGACATTCCTCCTTCTGGTCTGTTTTAGATCCCTGGTCTGTGCTTGGTTTTAGATCAGCTGCTGCTCCATCAGTTAGAATAATTCTAATAATATCGTCCTTTAAATGAAGCGAGTGAACGAACAGTTGGAGGAACGTTTCCACGGCAGCGTCATTGAACTCATCAGCCCAGAATGTGGATGTTGAAGTCATTTCCCTCAACTCTGGAGTGCTCTCAGCTCCCGGAAACTAATTAAAAAAGGCCAGAGACAAAAACTCCCTGGTGGATTTAAACCGACAGCAGTTAATCAATACTGTGATTAGAACATCAGAAGGACACTTCACTTGGCTGCGATTTCACTTTTTCCAGACGCTGTTTAATTCAAATCACACTTAAATTAAACTGTTAAGTCAAACTGTGCTGATCAGATTCATGTGATTAAATGTAAAAGTTAGTAAATGTGCAGAGGAAGGTCAGCTGTTGAAACCTGGTGTTGAACTGTTTAAATCTGGTATTGAAGTGTTTAAATCTAGTGTTGAACTGTTTAAACCTGGTGTTGAAATGTGAACCATCTGTTGAACCACCTGTTGAACCTGTTGTGTTTTCTGCAGGTACGTGGTCATTGCAATGGAGGCTCTGGACCAGCTGCTGATGGCCTGTCACTCCCAGAGCATCAAACCCTTCGTGGAGAGTTTCCTGCACATGGTGGCCAAGCTGCTGGAGTCCAGAGAACCGGACCTTCAGGTCTTAGGAACCAACTCGGTAAGAACCAATAAACCAGGGACAGTGTTTTTGAACCAATGTTCCTTTAAATCCTGAAGTGTGGGTTTGTTCTCAGACGTGTGTTAATGTTATTCGGATGGTGTTCATCCTCATTTACGTGGAACACAGTGACAGGAAACGGCCTCAAAAACTGTCTGTGAAACTATCTCAAACGGCCTCTGAAACAGCCTCAGTAAGTGGATGTGCTGCCAAATGTCAGGCCTGTTTCTGAAGCTGAAGCAGAGACGGTCGGTTCAGTCGGTGCCACTCACCCTCGGCTTCGTCAGAGCAGGAAACGGAGCAGAAGGTTTGGATGAGTCTGCATTATTTATGTTGGTATTTAGAGTCTGACAGAGGAGCCGGGGGGGGGCAACACCTGCCTTCAGATGGGGGGGTGACACGTCCTGCTCTGAAACCAAGGCCACAGGTCATGTCTAGTAGCAGGTCCATTCAGATTACAGTTTAAATGAATGTTTTAAATGTTCTACCTGTTCCTTTCCTTCTACTGGTCCATCTGTTGATGCTTTAGAACAGTGGTGTCAAACTCATTTTAGTTCAGGGGCCACGTTCAGCCTAATTTTGATCTGCTGTGGGCTGGACCACTAAAATAATAACAGTGAAAAAAGTAAAAATATATTATGATCTGGTTTACATCTACAAAGTTTCCTTAAGAATCTGAATAACATGAGCAACTTGAATTGTCTTAAGAAAAATGAGTGCAATTTTAACAATATTATGCCTCCATTTATCAGTTTATCATTTACACATGTGCATTGCAATCGAACAAAACATTTAGTAACAGGCAGAATATTGGTCAAATTGCATTTACTTTTCTTAAGACGTTTCCGTTTGTTCATATTTGTTCAGATTATTCACATTTTTTGTAAAAGTATTGTTTGGCAATGGAAACATTTTCATGTCATTTTTTACACCAGAAAAACAATGAGAAAATGTGGGGTTGACATTATTGATAGGTTATTATGATAATATTTTACTGGTTCTGACCCACTTGAAATCTAATTGGACTGTATGTGTCTGTATGTGGAACCTGAATTAAAATGATTTTGACACCATTGATTGTTGATATCTTTAGTGTAATTTTTGCATTTCATAAATTCACCCCGCGGGCCGGATTTGGCCCCCGGGCCGCATGTTTGACACCTGTGCTTTAGAACATGTCAGTGGTTCCACATATCAGTCTAGTTCTGATAGAAGTCATATCTGGACTGTGATTGGATGACTTCAGTTCTCCTCCAGTTAAAGTCCCGCCCACTTCTATAGTTAGATTGATACAAACCACAGGACTGGAACATAGAACAGAACCAGGACTGGAACACAGAACAGAACCAAGACTGGAACATAGAACAGAACCAGGACTGGAACATAAACAGAACCAGGACTGGAACACAGAACAGAACCAGGACTGGAACATAGAACAGAACCAGGACTGGAACACAGAACAGAACCAAGACTGGAACACAGAACAGAACCAGGACTGGAACATAGAACAGAACCAGGACTGGAACACAGAACAGAACCAGGACTGGAACATAGAACAGAACCAAGACTGGAACACAGAACAGAACCAGGACTGGAACATAGAACAGAACCAGGACTGGAACACAGAACAGAACCAGGACTGGAACACAGAACAGAACCAGGACTGGAACATAGAACAGAACCAAGACTGGAACATAGAACAGAACTTGACATAGAACACATTCAGCTGGTTCTGATCCACATAGAACAGATGCTGACGGACAGGGACACTGGTTCTGTTTAGTCCAACAGTCCAAAGGGTCTGATGGTCATTTGGTACCAGTGCCGTCCGTCCGTTGTCTGTTAACAATTGTCAAGAGTCTTCTTTACTGAAATCGTCAGTTTATTTTCCTTCAGGTCAGTGATTCCAGTTCATTAATATCATCATCCAGTCTCAGCTGATCCTGGACTGTTGGATGTGTTTAATTAAACCAAAGCATCAGTTTGGACACAAACTGTACGTTTGTTTAGGATTCAAGTGTATTCGTTCAACAGAACTGACATGGACTGGACTGAGTAATCTGAGGGTTCAACCTCTACTAACCCCCCTCCCTCCCCCCTCCCTCTCTTTCCCTCCTCCCTCCCTCCCTCCCTCCCTCCCTCCCTCCCTCTCTTTCCCTCCTCCCTCCCTCCCTCTCTTTCCCTCCTCCCTCTCTCCCTCTCTTTCCCTCTCTCCCTCCCTCCCTCTCTCCCTCCCTCTCTTTCCTCCCTCCCTCCCTCCTACTCATTGTGTAATCAGTGGTGAAATTAAACCAGTCCATTTCACAGGACTTTTAATGACTGTTTTTAATGGAGTTCTTTAAAACTGCCCCAGGGAAAACAAAACAAAATAAAATAAACGACAGAGCGGTGTGTGGCAAATACCGCTGTCGGACGCTGCTGTTGGACGTCACCGTGGCGTTTGGATGAGTCTTGTTTGGTTGATGCCACCTGGGCTGGAATGGGCCTGAGCACCAGTTCATTCTGTTTGTGTGGAAGGATTCACTGTGTTCAATTAAAGGCCTTTAAATGAATGCTGGTGTTTCAGTTTCAGCTCATTTAAAGGCTGAAAAGTACTGTGATGAAGGGGGTGTTTATCTGTCGACGTCTGTGTTTATTAATGTAACGCCCATCGGTCGTTAAATACGTGGAAGGTTCTTCACAGCTGATTGGTTCTAAATTATTCTGCTGGAACCAATCACATCATGAACACTACGACTTCCATCATAGTTTTATTATTTAGGACTCATTGTTTACATATTCATAGATGGTAAATACAGGCATTAACAGTGATAGAAAAATTCTGTGATGCACGCTGAGACAAAAGACGGAGTCACTGGATTCTGGAATCAGAAGATTTTACTTGCAAGGAGTCAAGTACATACAGCGAGATGCAGCAGCCGACTAACAGGAAGTTTAAGATGGTATAAAAGAACATGAATATTACAACCATTGGACCAAGTCTACAAACATAATGACGCTGATCAACTTCACCATTGGCTTAGGTATTCAAAACACGGTGATGCATGGGTTCAGTGACCGCGTTTGTTCTCTTCTCCCACCTACACCATGGCCTGATCTGCTCAAGGGCAGCAGCCCGCTCTGGTCCCAAACACGATGGAAAACAAGCAGATAGCGAAGAAATGGTCGACATATCCTGAGTGGATCTGTCTGGACATTCGTACAAAATATGTCATCAGAACTCATCCATGACTCGTGCTCTGGACACCTGGTGTTTACAGAATGTAGTCTAATATTATAGTTTTCTAACAAACGGCTCTATATGTTGTATTTCTTTTTTTAAATGTTTAAAAATGAGCTAAAATTCTTGTTAGTGTTTTTAATACAGATCTGTGAAGTTGTTCCAAAGATGCTCATGTATTGGATTGAACACTAATGACCAGTTAGTTTTTCCATCTTTTATACTGGTTTTATTATCTTTTAGTTCATTTTATCCACCTTTTCTTTAGTTTTTCCATCTTTTATACTGGTTTTATTATCTTTTAGTTCATTTTATCCACCTTTTCTTTGGTTTTTCCATCTTTTATACTGGTTTTATTATCTTTTAGTTCATTTTATCCACCTTTTCTTTAGTTTTTCCATCTTTTATGCTGGTTTTATTGTCTTTTTTGTTCATTTTATCCATCTTTTCTTTAGTTTTTCCATCTTTTATACTGGTTTTGTTATCTTTTAATTCATTTTATCCACCTTTTCTTTGGTTTTTCCATCTTTTATACTGGTTTTGTCATCTTTTAGTTAATTTTATCCACCTTTTCTTTAGTTTTTCTATCTTTTATGCTGGTTTTATTATCTTTTAGTTCATTTCATCCACCTTTTCTTTAGTTTTTTCATCTTTTACACTGGTTTTATTATCTTTTAGTTCATTATAGGGTTGGTTCATTGGTGGTTTTGGTTCTATGTGTGTTCTGGTTCCACTGGTAAAAACTATGGTTCTATTTTCTTCAGTGTAACAATATATTTATGATGAAATAAAAACCAAACCATTAGATTTTCGGATCCATGCATGATCTCCATCATTTCAGCTCACCCCCCTCTGTCTGCAGCGTCACCCCCTGGAGAGGTCAGGTATAAAATGGGAGTAAATGAGCAGGTAGAGTGGAGTTGGTAGGGGGTGGGGGGCACCAGCCAATCTGCTGCAGTGGACAATGACAAGGTATGGGTGTTCAGAGGGAATGGAGGCCTCTCAGAGGACACTCTGCACTCGTCCACAGGGAGGAAATTACAGGCTGGACTGCCTCCTTAACCTCATCATCATCATCTTCATCATCATCACTGCCACTTCAGACCAGGATCCCACATACAGTCACTGCTGTGATGCTGTGGAGGTTTTTCCACATCCATGTTTTCACTTATTCTGTTTTGTATATATATATATATATATATATATATATATATATTTAGATCAGGGATGTCAAATGTATTTAAGTTCTGGTTCCACATTCAACTCAGTTTCATTCCAACTGGATCAGAATACAGAATAAGAATAGAATAACCTGTAAATAATGACAAATACAAATGTTCCTCTTTGTTTTAGTGCAAAAAAATAACATTAAACCATGGAAAGATTTATATTTACAAACTATCCAAACAAAAAAGATGTGAATAACCAGAAAAAACAGACATTTCTGAACTAAAATAAGTGCAATTTTAACAATATTCTGCCTCAGCTGATCATTTATACGCATGAGATCAGATCTACAAATGCACAAAACATTTAAGAACAGACAGAATATGGTACAGTTACACTGAATTTTCTTTAGATATTTCAGGTTCACATTTGTTCAGGTCATTCATATTTTATTGTTAAAGGATAGTTTGTTAATGTAAATATTTTCATAATTTAATGTTTTGGGGGTTTTTTTTGCACTAGAACAAAGAGAAAAATCTGGAGCTGTCACTTATAGGTATAATGTAATAATATTTTTCACATTAAATCAAGAAGAAAATTTGGAGTCATTTATTTATTTACTTGTTTGTTTATCTTGGTCTGAATGTGGAACCTGAACTAAAACTAAACAAAATTGAAGAAAAAATAATAAAATATGCAACAAAATGAACAACGACAAATAAGGTACTTAGAAAAATGAATAAAAATGAATAAAATAAGGTTGTAGATGCTTGTTTTTATGTTCAGTTAATGATTTCTCTTCCTCTTCCTCTTCCTAGTTTGTGAAGTTTGCCAACATAGAGGAGGACACTCCTTCCTACCACCGCCGTTATGACTTCTTCGTGTCCCAGTTCAGTGCCATGTGTCACTCCACCCATGAAGATGTGGACACCAGGAAGAGGTAGGTCCATGAACCCACCTCCATCTGTCAATCATCTTCATATCTGACCATTTATCAAACCACAGTTGCATTAAGCACAGATCCCAGATGAGATCAGACCTCAGATCAGTGTTGTGTTCTAAACGTTCTCCACATCCATATTGAATTAACTGAAGAAGAAGGACAAGAAGTAGACAACTCCTGAACTGTTTACCCTTTTAAATGGCGGTTGGATTCTTTCTATTGGTCTACACCACATTAGGGTAGAGGTCTGCATTGGCTGAGGGGGAGGGGTGGAAATGGGCGGGGCTTAGAGCAGCAATGTGCAGTTGGTGAGAGACATATGGAAGACTTGTATTAGCAGCATTTTAACGAGGTTTTAGCGGTGAATATTTGTAATTAATTGTATATAATAGTGATAGTGGTGTTTTACAGTGTTCTACTAGTGGGTTTAGACGTGTTTTTAACAAGTTTCTGTGGTTTTACTGTTTTTCTCTGTATTTTTGTGGTTTGTATAGTTGGTTGATAGTTGTATTTATCTGTAAATCTTCTCTAAATGTGTGTATATTTGTATATATGTGTAAATCTATAGTCAGATCTCTCCAGTTCATACACAGATGCAGTGTGTGTATTTGAATCAGATGATGGATGTTTTTGTCAGTGAAATGAGGGGCTCTGTCTACAACTAGACACATAGTGAACACAGACTATCAATAGGATCCAAATGACACCAAGGAACCAAAAAGAACAAGAAGAACATGAACACACAGTGATCTAGAACAACTACAGTGGATCAACACATGGAAAAGACAGGAAAGGATATTAACAGAAACTCAGAAGTTTAGTTATGAACATTTACTGTTGGTTTTAATAAGAAATATGATTAAAAATGTTTACTATTTTTTACTGTAACACATAGTTTTAAGTATTTTTTTTACATATAATTAATGGACAGACACTGAAAGTTAAATTCTTCCTGAAAAAAAGGTGCAAAAGAATCTGCAAAAAAAACAACAATATTTAATGACACTTTAATTGTAAAAACAACATAAATAACTGTAGGCCTGAGCATAAAGGGTCAGTGGGTAATTATTATGGTCTGTTATTATTATGGTCTGTTGGTGATGTTGATAGCATTGTGTCTCCTCAGGATCCGAGTGGCAGGGATTAAAGGTCTGCAGGGCGTGGTCAGGAAGACGGTGAACGACGAGCTTCAGGCCATCATCTGGGAACCTCAGCACATGGACAAACTGATCCCATCCATGCTGTTCAACATGCAGGACAGCGACGACCTGGACAGGTACGGACCCACCAACAGGGTCTAGGTCCACCTGGACAGGTACGGACCCACCAACAGGGTCTAGGTCCACCTGGACAGGTACGGACCCACCAAGAGGGTCTAGGTCCACCTGGACAGGTACGGACCCACCAAGAGGGTCTAGGTCCACCTGGACAGGTATGGACCCACCAACAGGGTCTAGGTCCACCTGGACAGGTATGGACCCACCAACAGGGTCTAGGTCCACCTGGACAGGTATGGACCCACCAACAGGGTCTAGGTCCACCTTCTCAGGAAAATCGCTGCTTATCCATTAATCGTTAATTGATCAATAAGGTCAAGCAACTAATGATTAATAGATTAATCGATAATTTGCATCCCTATTTGAACTGTCAGTAAATTCAAATAGTTTGAATGGTGTGGGGGTTTTATTATTTTATTTTATTAAGTGATGCAGTACATAACAAATTGCATATTCATCATTATACATTTATGTGTGTGTGTGTGAGTGAGTGAGAGAGATAATTAACAAACAAAAAAAATCATTTTCACTAACAGAGATGATATTAACAGAAATAATAATGAACAAAAATAGATAACTAAATAAGCAATATTAACCAATAATAATAATGATTATAATAATAATAATAATAATACAGGGATTAAAGTTCTCCGTCACATGGAAAAATTGACGGGGGGAAAAAAGTCATATTGAAGTAACTTCCCCACGTGTTTCGCGGAGTCCAGTCGGCACCGCGATCCTGTCCTGGGTCTGCTGTCCTGGGTCTGGGTCTGGGTCTGCTGTCCTGGGTCTTGGTCTGCTGTCCTGGGTCTGGGTCTGGGTCTGCTGTCCTGGGTCTGGGTCTGCTGTCCTGGGGCTGCTGTCCTGGGTCTGCTGTCCTGGGTCTGGGTCTGCTGTCCTGGGTCTGGGTCTGCTGTCCTGGGTCTGCTGTCCTGGGTCTGCTGTCCTGGGTCTGGGTCTGCTGTCCTGGGTCTGCTGTCCTGGGTCTGCAGGTGTTGAACACAGGCACAGGGGGCTGATAGGTTTAACAGTGATGAGAATAAGATGACTTCTTTACTTTTATGTCTGGAGGACAGATTGATGACTATTTCTCTTTGGAAGGAAACTCTGCTCATTCTGTGCCTCAGAAACACATGGACAAGTTCAGCTTTACCGAAGTTCAGCCTCCAGACTAACTTTAGTTTAGTGCTAACAAGTAGCTTTCATTATGAAAGAACCACAGCGAAAAGGGAAGAAGACAGAACTGATCTACATGGACCTTCATGTTTGGGTTCATAGCTTGTCTCCTCTTGCCGGTATATGACTAGTGTGTGTGTGTGTGTGTGTGTGTGTGTGTGTGTGTGTGTGTGTGTGTGTGTGTGTGTGTGTGTGTGTATGTGCCCTTCCCGTGCGTGCGGCTGTGCGCGCCGCGGCCTTACGCGGTTACGCGCCCGACTGCATAAGTGCTTTATTTGGACCCGTTTAGCATCTTATTTCTATCTGTGTGGTACAGTACGAAGATAAAACTGAATGAATGAGTAACACCCTTGGTATTTGCAAAGCCACTGTATTTTAAATCCCCTCAGAGAGGATCTGGAACGGAATAGAATTTCTGTTTCAGCTGACGTAATTTCTTCCAATCAAAAGACAACATGATATTGGCGGGGGGGGGTTGTGGACGCAGGTTTGACGATGTGCAGATTATTTTGGCTAGCATATACGACATCATGGACACGTTTATAGAGGAAGGAGCTGAAGTGGGAACTACTGGAAAAAAACAGAAGCGTACATCCGGAATGACCAAGCTTGAAACTTTTGGTTTCAGTGCCAAAAAGCAGAAAAAATAAAAGATGAGTTGGTTAGGGTTACATTTACACAGACATTTTCCCCAAAACTCATGTGCTGTTGGAGTTGGAGTTATGTTTTAGGAGTTCCTAAATTGTTAAATAAAAAGTTTTTCACTCATTTTTTGCAGTAAGGTTTTCTTCTAGTTATTTTCACTTGCTTCACAGGTTTTCATACCCTTTAAAATTAACCAGAGAGCACCAAAATTGACCTGAAGCTTTAAAAATTTTCTGGGGGAGGACCCCCAGACCCCCCACCAATACCACTCATGACATTTTTTCTCTCCATGTTACTAATCTTCTACACCTGTACACTCTCCCATTCAGTGGGTTTTACAGTATTGCCAAATTTGACTATATAAACTTGTACGCTATAGTAGTATTGGATTGCATCATTTTTAATAGTGGCCAATGATTTTGACCAGAAGAAAATTTTCAGTCAGATGAAAAATTTTTTGCTTTAATCCCTGTAATAATAATAATAACAGTCAGATAAAGGGTATTGATTGGAATTGATAATGTTGTGGTTGGACAGGGGGCGTGTCTTACAGACAGTGAAATAAATGTACTGTGCTGTTTAAAGTCCTGATCAGGTTGAGTCGGCCTCAGCTGAATCACTGGTTCTTTATTGTGCAGATATCAGTGCAACCCCCCCCCCATCAGGGTAAACGTCTGAGTGGTGCCGTAATCATCCTGATTGTCATCTGTAATCACACTGTCATGTTGTGTGGTTTGTACGTCTGCAATCACAGCTGTGATCCGTCACAGCAGGACCAGTCCAACTGAACAGACACGATGCCTTCAATCTAAAGAGCCAGCACCGCCTTATTTTACAGGAAGTGACACTAACACCCCCCCCCCCCCCCCAAGAGTCACCGCCGTCCGCACAAACATCCAGTTAGTTAGAGGATCTGTACCGCCCCCAGGAGACGTCGGAGAGGAACAACAAGTAGAAAAACAAACAGAACGGCATCAGATACGACCCAGGTGGACCCAAATGTACACACACTTTAAATAATTGTAAAGTAGGTGTTGATTCAAATTCCTTTAATTTTCCAAATGTAATAGCATTTCCAAACATCCTTTTCTTGTTTTGTCTGTACCTCCTGTTCTCTAAGTGATGTCCATTCTGGTCCAGACTATAAAAATGGAAAAGGCAATTAACCATAGAAGAGAGACAGACCATCAGAACACTGAAAACTGTAGGTCTGTCTATGTTGCAGGTCTGATCAGTCCAGAACACCTTCTTCCAGTCTTCAGTCGTCCACTGGCGCTGTTTCATGGCCCAGCCAAGCCTCTTTTTCTTATTCTGAAGTCTCACCAATGACTTTCTGCTGCAACTGGACCCATCAAACCTGCAACTGTTCAGTCTTCTGTTCCCAGTGGAAACTCTTCCTCTCTTCCTCCTCCTCTATCTTCTCTGTGCTTTCAGCTGTTGTCCTGTCAGTCTCCTCTCACTCCAGCTGTTGACTCATAAACTTGTCTTCTGGTTCTGTTGTGTCTTTGGTTCTGCCAGACCTCTTCCTGTCTGCATTTCCCAGTCCAGTTTCAGTGCCTTTGGATGGTGAAGGAAACTGGACTGACTGACACCTGGACTTTCTGGGACATTTCTCTGTAGGACACACCTACAGTTTTCAGTCTTCTGATGCTCTGTCTCTCTTCTATGGTTAATTGCCTTTTCCTCTTTTCCATTTTTATAGTAACACACTACTTTCTGCAGTCCAATACTGTTCAAATAATGCTCACAGCGGTATGGTACCAAAGTGTGTTCCACACTCCTGTTCTGCAGACACAAGGGGTTGAAGGAATTCACAAATGTTGGGACACCTGGAGGAACTGGTAGCACCAACTTTCCAGGCTTGATCAACCTCCATTGCTGCAGAACTGCTTTCAGTTGTTCACCCATTTCTTGTTCTCTTTTTTGTATAATTCTGAAATGTGCATTATTTTTCAATTTTGTTTAACCTTACCCCCCCCCCCCATCTCTGGCAGTTCACCACTTACCTTTGTACCATTTCAGCTGTTCATTGGACTGGAACTGCTTGAATTTCAATTCAAAACTGGAAAAATTGGGGTGTTCTAAAATTTTTGACCGGTAGTGAGTGTGTGTGTATGTGTGTGTGTGTGTGTGTGTGTATATATATATATATATATATATATATATATATATATATAGTCTTCCAACTGTCAGGTTTCTTTCATCCGTTCTATTAAATGTAGAGGACTCCTCTGAGAGGAACACCATCACTCCTCAGTCACGAAGCGACTGTTGAAGAGCAGAAGTGTTCAGTTCTGTCTGCGTCTTCATGGCTTCATTCTGTCCACTTCATTATCCAACACCAGTCCACCTCTATTATGGGAACATTTCCATGTTTGTCTCTCATTTCCTTTCTTCTAACAAGCACTAAGCCTTTAATTTCCCCTGCAGCGTCTGTGTGGGCCGCAGTAACTGCACTGTTTTCCCCCTGAGACGTGGATGCCTTCAGTCCATCTGCAGTTCAGAACACAAACCTGTTTACTGTGGCATCAACAGAACCCACAACAGAACCCACAGAACAGAACCCACCGCAGAACAGAACAGAACCCACAGTAGAACAGAACCCACAGTAGAACAGAACCCACAGTAGAACAGAACCCTCCTGTGCTGCTCCATGCGTGGGCCTTCCAGTGGTTCTGCAGATCCAGTCATTCGTCTGTTTTTACGTCTGTTCTTTTGGATGAAACACTAAACTGTCCTCTTCCTCCTCCCCCTCTTTCTCCTCCTCCTCCTCCTCCTCCTCCTTCTGCAAGTATTGTACAGATTAAAACATTACAGGCAATGAACACATGAGGTTATTAGTGCAAAATACGGTCCAAGTCTTCAGGAAGTTGGCTTGAAGTTGGTTGGATCAATGACAGTGGATGGACACACTGGGTTTATGTTCAGTTAAGGACAGATTGGACTGAAAAAGACACTGTTTATTCAGTTTTCTCTTTTTTTGAGATAATAATCCTCAAATGTAATGCCAGCATGATGATTAGAGTACATGAACAGTATTTAAATTTAGGAAAACACCAGATTTTCACTGAAAAAATGCAAGACTGAGAGAATGATATTATGATAAATGGTACTAAATCACTCAAGAAAGGTTAGAGAGAAAAAAATCATAATAGCACTGGGTCTGTATGGGTTAGATTAGAGTGAAGATCAGAGGATCATGAACAGAGCCCTGAGGTACTCCAAATTTCACTAATAATGTAAAATCCATATAACATTGTTTTATCAAACTGATCTGGTTTGAACCACGGAACAACAAAACCAGACACACTGAAGGGACTCAGTCGACTGTCATGTATCAGTCATTGTCGTTGTTGTTGTTTTGACGGCGGTCTGGTTTCTGTCCACGCCCAGGGCCGGTCATCCCAGCACGCCGTCAGGGTCAGGGCAGGACGGCGAGGAAAACCCCGGGGCGCTGGCGGAGAGCTGCTTCAGGGAGCTGCTGGGCCGAGCGGCGTACGGGAACATGAACAACGCCGTCCGACCTGTCCTGGTGTGAGTATCTGAACGGAAACGCTGCACACAGCCGCCGTGTCACATGACACGGGGCGGTCCTGAAACTGGTCATTGTTGTCAGTCACATACACAGATTCAAGTGAAGTCAGAGCAGAAACGGGGACAGCTGCTGTCGGAGCAGATGTGTCCGCCCTTTAACATCTACATTTACTATTGGGTAGAGACAGGAAGTCACATATGGGCTTTTGGTGCTGTGACCTTTGACCTTTAGTGACTTTGGATGGTCAAACGAATGTCAGTTAATGCCCTTAAATATGCCGTTGGACTAAAGGAGCCTTGGGCTAATTTTTTTCCACAGTTCTGCAAAAATATTGAACCAAAACACACCAGTGGAGATGTGCTTTAAGTGTGGAAACGAAATGTTGTTAACCCTTAAAGACCCAAACGTCCTCCTTTAACCCTTAAAGACCCAAACGTCCACCTTTAACCCTTAAAGACCCAAACGTCCACCTTTAACCCTTAAAGACCCAAACGTCCACCTTTAACCCTTACAGACCCAAACATCCACCTTTAACCCTTAAAGACCCAAACGTCCACCTTTAACCCTAAAAGATCCAAACGTCCTCCTTTAATCTAAACCATCTACTGATCTAAACTGTTTAATTCCTGTTGATCCACTAATCCTATCAATCCATGTCAATAATTTGTGTAAAATACAGTTCTTCATCTTTTCATGGTCATCAGATATGACCATATTGGATGTTCAGAGGCTCCGTAGTTACCATGGAAACAGTCATCTTCTACAACATTGATTCATTGGTAAAACCCATGGAGCTGGAACAACTGGGTTTACATATATTAAATATTGCATTAAATTAACAAAAATGAATAAAAATTTTACAAAATCCTAAATAACATGAAAAAATAAGCAAAAAAAATGAACCAATGTTAAGTAAAAAAGAATAAAACAAGCAGGAAGATAAACAGAAACAGTTTATGTTATCAATAAAATGAACAAAAATCAATAAGAAATCAACAAATTAATAAGTAACATGAACAAAATAAGCCACTAACTGAACCCAATTTAATCAAAACTAATAAACCCATGGAGTTGGATCAGTGACAGTGGATGGACACACTGGGTTTAAGTGACAGATTGAACTGAAAAAGACACTGTTTATTCAGTTTGATCTGTTTTAGTCATAATAAACATCAAATGTAATATCAGCATGATGATTAAAATACATGAACAGTAATTAAATATAGGAAAATACTTGATTTTCACAGAAAAAATGCAAAATAGAGAGGATGATATTATGATAAATCACTTAAAAAAGGTTAGAGAGAAAAAAATCACTTGGCAACGACCACAAAAGTAGTAGAATTAAATACAGGAAAATTCCTGATTCATACTGATAAAATACAGAATGCAGAGGATAATATTCTGAATAAATGATAAATCACTTAAAAAAGGTTAAATATAGAGAAAATTTCGTTTGGGAACTGACATAAAAGTAGCCCTGGGTCTTTATGGGTTAAGCTTTGCCATCCCATAATGTTCCAGTAGAAGCAGAATGGTCCGTTATGTTTCATGACACTTTAGTTCTATATGTTTGCTTCTCATCTTTCAAAAACAGTTTCAGTTTTTCTAAACCAATAATAAACAGTTCTGGTTAAAGCTAAAACCTTTTTTTTCTGTTAAACATGTTACGATGTATTTAAAGTGGAGTAATCTTAAAAAATGAGCTCTGCTTTGGGTGTAAACGTCAAAAAGAGGAAGTTGAGACGCTGAGTTTTTACTAAATTACAGAAAAATAGCTCAAAGACAAAGCAGGAACGAGCGGAATAAATGTGGAAACAATCTCCTGAACCGAATGAAGTAACGTTTAATGGTAGTTTGAAAGACGTCTGAGCTGGAAAACGGCGTCATTCGACTCATTCCGGACGCGTCGCCACAGATTAAAACTGAAAACCATCTGAAAATCTCAAAGGAAGACGACGAGATCCACAAAGACCAAAAGAAACAAATCCAATCAAAGGCAGGGATTATACGGCAAAGCCCCAAGCACAGTGAAGATGTCCAGGATTTCCTCCCAGTCGTCGGTTCAAAAGCGTCTTTGGTTTGTGTAAAGAATTAATTAACTCACGAGAAGAATCTGACGGAAAAACACCATGAAATGACAGTTCTAATGGATGAAACCACCGCAACAGAACAGAAGAGTCCACGTTCTGCACAAACATCTCAGATCTGTCCAATGAACATGTGTTTTCAGCCGGTTTTGGTTTTCTTCTGTCAGAAGACGAACAAATGTACGAAAAAAACACACAAATCAGAACAAAGACGAACAATGGAGACAAAGCTGAAGCTGAAACTGAGGCTGAAACGTTGAAAAGTGACGAGAAAATAATGTTTTTCCATGAAAACGATGAAAACCAACCTTTAACCCCAGAAGTAACTGATAAACCTACTGTAGTAAATAAATATATGTAAATAAACCAACAGATGTTTTTAGGAATTTTACTGATTGGATGGAAGTGGAAAAATGTTTAAGAATGAAGAATGGGATTAGTTCGTTCAGACAAAAAATGATCAAAATAATAAAAACAAAAAAATATATAAATAAACAATGAATGAAGCAAATTACTTCACAACAAATGACAAAATGATAAATAAAAGAATCAATGAAAGTGAACAAAATGATTTTAAAAATTAACAAAATAGAAAAAGAACACAATAATTAACATGAAATTAAAAAAATCCAAACCCTTTTTTCAAATTAACAAATATTGAACAAAATATAAAAACAAATTGATAAAATTAACAAAAATGAATAACAGAGAAAATGATGAATTTTAAATGATAAATAAAAGACCAAAACTAACTAAAAAAATATTCTACAAACTCAACATTAAATCAAGAAAATGAACAAATTGAATTTTTTTTAAACAAAGTAAACAAAAATGAATTAAATTAAAAAGGAGAATGAACAAATGAACAAATAAAATGAAAAAAGAATTAAAATAAATGAAAATAATGAATAAATTCATCAAAAAGAATTAAGCAAAATTAACAATAAATTAACAAAATAATCCAGGAACTGAACAAAAATGACCAAACCATGAACAGATTTTTAAAAAAGAATAAAGTGATTGACAATTAATGAAATAATCAATGAAGCGGGAAAAAATGGACATAATATTAAATAAAATGAACAGAAATCAATGAAGTCATGATGAAAATCAACAAAAATAATGAAAAAATTAACAAAATAAACATTAAATCCAAAACATAATCAGCAAAAAAAACCAATAAAAAACAAATTGCTAAAATGGACAAAAATGAATAAAAGAAAATGATGAATTGTAAATGATAAACGACCAAAACTAACTAAAAAAATATTCTACAAACTCAACATTAAATCAAGAAAATAAACAAATTGGAATTTTTGTATTTTTATTTTTTACAAAATAAACAAATGAATACAATTAAAAAGAAAATGAACAAATGAACAAATAAAATGAAAAAAGAATAAAAATAAATGAAAATAAAAAATAAATTCATCCAAAAATTAAGCAAAATGAACAACAAATTAACAAAATAATTCAGGAACAAACAGGAATAAACCATGAACAAACTGATTTTTTAAAAAAAGGATAAAGTGATTGAAAATGAAAGAAATAATCAATGAAGTAGAACAAAACTGACACAATATTAAATAAAATGACAAACAAAATTAATGAAAAAATTAACAAAATAAACCGTAAATCAAAAACATAATCAGCAAACATAACCCAACAATAATGAAGAACTGGTCTGGACTCGGATCTGAACCTGTACCCGACGTAGTCTCCCTACAGGCCACGCCCCCAGGTGGGCCACGCCCCCTCACTGCAGCCGCATCTGCTCATCTGTTAAAACGTGACGACGCGGAGGATGAAAACCGACCAAACACAAACCGACTTCAGGTTTTTCTGGTTCACAGGTTGAGTTTGATTCCCGTCGTTCTTTCATCTCAGAAACGTTCAAATATGTCACTGTCGTAAAAATAATTAAGTAAACGAACCTTCATCGTCCGCATGAAAACACACGACCTGGATCTGACGCATGTTTTAATGCATTTACGTGCAGACGAAGGCTGTAAAAAACCTAAAGTCCACATCAGACGGTTCATGTGAAATATACACGTGTTTGTTGTTGACGTTCAATATTTTTAAAAAAATTTAAAAAAACCACAGAAATGGACGAATGTGAGGCGTTCAGTGGGCGCCGTGGCTGCTCATGGTGGTTTGTTTTCCTTGGTTCTGAAGCAGCTGCAGCGGCTCTGGGCTTTTCTTCAGTCTGTGGGTGAAACCAGCTCCTCCTGCAGCGATCAAGAGGAGGAGGAAGGGGAGCGTCTTCAGACTATAAATAGCAGGGATTGGGGTTAACGGAGGGGGAGGGGGGTGTGGTGGGGGAGGGGGGGTCTGGGGGTTTGGATTGACGTCATATTGGTTCATATACGACCATCCTCCAACCCTCTACCGCCGTCCTCTGTTTCCTTTTGCACCCATCATCCTCTTTTCCTTCATCATCATCATCGTATTGGTTTCTTTTCCCTTATTTCTGCTCTGCCTGTTTTAAGTCAGTTTTGTCCCATTTTTGTTCATAAATATTTCAGAAACACTTTCATTTAAAGCCCTAAAATTAAGCACCAAACATCCACTCGGACTACAGTAGGATTTGGTACTAAAGGGTCAAAGGTCAAGGTCGCTGTGACCTCATAATGATGTGTAGAAGCCTGTTTTAACACTGTGGAAACAAACCTCTGTCCACTTTATTAGGTACACTTGATACTGCTGAGACACACCTAATAAAGTGGCCAGTGGTTTTATGTCACATGTGAAATGAACAAACCAAATGATTAATACAATAATACTAAAAAAGAAGACTGCAAATTAAGAAAATATTAAATAAGACAAAGAAAATCAACATGAAATCACATTGAAAAAAATAATAAGAAAATGAACAAAAAATGAATTAATTGACAAAAATGAACAAAAATGTATTAAATTGTACGGAAAATGAACAAGAAATTGTCCCCAGTACTCCCATGTCCTCATGTAAATCTGTTAATCTGATCGATTTAGTTGTTACATCTGAACCTGTGGGAAAAAAAAAAGAAATAAATTGTCAAAAACAGAAGTGACATCGAGAAACGTGAGCGGAACAAAATAACAGGACGTTTGAATTCACGACACTAGAGTCCAAGGAAAAACAAGACAAAGGTTAATTCAAATAAGTAATAATTAAAAAAGACAAAAAAAGAATTGAGTAAAATATTGAAAAAAAAGAAAACCAAATGAAAATGTCATTAATGGCAAAAAATTAAGAAATCTACAAATAAGTTTTATAAAATAATGGAAAATTAATCAAACTAAAAAATAATGGAATAATGATAAAAACAAAGAAAGAAATGAGTAAAAAAAAAAGTGACTACATAATGAAAAAAAAACTGAACAAAATAATTAACAAAATGACAAAAATCAACAATAAATAAACTAATGTATAAAGTGTGTAAATGTGGACCCCCCCCCCATCACCAGATCAGCTGATTGTGTGTGTGTTTGTTTCAGTCACCTGGACAACCACCACCTGTGGGACCCAAATGAGTTCGCCGTGTCCTGCTTCAGGATCATCATGTACTCCATCCAGGTAAACACTGGTCCGGTACTGGGACCTGGACCTGGACCAGGTCTGACATCCTAAACCCTGTTGTGTGTGTGTGTGTGTGTGTGTGTGTGTGTGTGTGTGTGTGTCCAGGCCCAACACTCCCACCACGTCATCCAGCAGGTCCTCAACCACCTGGACACCCATAACCGGAACACCCCGCGGGTCCGGGCCGGTATCGTCCAGGTCCTCCTGGAGACGGTCGCCATCGCTGCCAAAGGCTCCGTGGGTGAGTGGACGGACACAGCAGCCGAACCCATGTCCTGGTTCTGTCCGGTCTGTAGGGGTGTTAGAAAATATCGGTTCTGCAATATATTGCGATATTTCATTTCACAATACTGTATCGATATTAAAAAGTACTGTATGGATATTTTTAGATATTTATTCAAATGCAGATATGGAGGAGGTTCATTTTAGTTTTTTTGTTTTTCTTTTTTGTTTATATTTTATTTATTCTTATTTCACACTGTTTTATTCAATAATGCTCGTTCCTTTGTTGGGATTGAACTAAAATAATGTTCTGATGTTGGTTCTGAACTAATAGAATCTGAACATTTGAACAGGATCTGAAACTGTAATGTCTTTTTAACAGTATCATGATATATGGTGATCTATGATATCGTGATCCTCGTATTGTGATTGGTATTGTATCTCCAGATTCTTGCCGATACACAGCCCTAGTGTCTGTCAGACCTGTACTCTGAGACCACGGTCACATGTGTACTTGTACTTGAATGTGTGTGTATTTAACCCCTCCCACATGTCTGTTCTGTCCGGATCAATAAACAGGAATGATCCAGGAATCCAAAAGAACCGACGCGTTCAGCTTTGAAAGTGAAAACACAACTCCGCCCAATCTGTGGCTCGGTACAGTATGACTGACCTGAAGTAGGCGGAGCCTAAAACTGGTTCTGTAGAAAAACACTGGGCCCGCTTACATCCACACCAAACATCTGATCAGTATCTGATTAGTGGAGTAATCAGATTATTATTGATCATCCGTCTGTGTCTTTAAATGGAGAATGGGATCCCTCAGGGCACCGTCATCGGCCCCATCACATATCAGATGTAGGTCTACAGACGTACACTGACCTGTTTACATTATTATGGATCAGTTAAAACTGTCTAATCTGATCAGTTCGATCAGATAACAGAGTTGAAAACATTAAGTTTGATTCTATCGAGATTACTTATGTGCGAACTCTGAAATAAATGCGATATTGGACTGAAACGTCTAAACCAGGGTTTATGGATGGTTTGTGACGTGTGTGTAAAGGCCTCAGATCAGACTGTTGGGTCGGTGTAAACGGGCTCAGTTTCCTCTCTAGAACAGATCCAGTGTTTGTT
This sequence comes from Sphaeramia orbicularis, assembly GCF_902148855.1. Taxonomy (NCBI): domain Eukaryota; kingdom Metazoa; phylum Chordata; class Actinopteri; order Kurtiformes; family Apogonidae; genus Sphaeramia; species Sphaeramia orbicularis. The sequence goes on along the minus strand of NC_043973.1, from coordinate 57,630,663 downwards.
TAGATCCAGTAGAACCTGTTCAATATGACGTCTGCACACGCTCATTTCCTCCCTCGTATGTTAATGTGGTATTTTATGTGTAACTGTGTGATTTTATTATGTAAGTCCGTTATTTTGGATTGGTTCGTGGCAGTGGAAGTGATGACGCAACAGTTGATTTAAGGCGTGTTTGTATTTTGGTCGCCACCATGTTGGCTTTTTGAAGCATGAAGTGACCATATTTGGACATAAGGGGTGGAGCTGCAGGGGATGATGGGTAAGATAATACTAAACAGTAAATGTCTCTGTTTTCATAAAATACTGGTTTGTTTAAGTTTAACAGGGTTTTCTTATAAAGTTTATACACAACAAATTATGTGTTTTAGGAAACGACTGAAACAAATTCAATGTGGGCGGAGTCAAAAGAAACGACTTTGTCCACCTGTAATGGTTTTATGTTTTGTTTTGTTTTTTGTCAGTGCTATGTTCATTATAAGGGTTTAAATGATGTGGAATTGTCCATATTTGTATTTTGGATGAACCGTGTGTTTCAGTGCAGTTGAACCGTTTCATCGTGTCCTTGGATCTGAATCATGTCCTGACCCGGAGGTCTCCCTCAAGGTTCAGGTCTTCAGTAGTTTTTAGTTTTTCCAACGTGGACTGGATCCAGCGTCTGTAACCCCAGTTGACCCCAGCTGTTGACCCTGTTTGACTCTATCGGTTGACCCCCATTTACCCCGGTTGACCCCCACCGATCCTAACTGTTGACCCCCGGTTGACCCCATTGACCCCAGCTGTTGACCCTGTTGACCCCAGCTGTTGACCCCGGCTGTCGGTGTGTTTCAGGTCCGACGGTGCTGGAGGTTTTCAACACTCTGCTCAAACACCTGAGGATGAGCGTGGACTTTGAACTGGGCGAGACGTCCAGGAGGAACTCTGGAAGCAGCGTTTCATCCAATCGAGGCAAAGAGAGTGAAGAGCGAATCGTCCAGAACGCCATCATTCAGACCATCGGTACGAGCGCCAGCATTTATCACCTTTAATTTACACGAACCCACGGGTTTGAGTGGAAGGTTCCTTCAGTTTGAATCTGAGTTTTACAGGTTTGAAGAGAAAATGAAAGAGTAGAAAATGAAAGAATAAAATATAAGTAAATATTTGTTCTGTTTGTTCCGTTGGCTCTGTTTGTTCTGAATGTTTTGTTTGTTCTGTTGGTTCTGGTTCTAGGGTTCTTCGGTGGGAACCTCCCTGACTACCAGCGTGCTGAGGTCATGATGTTCATCATGGGTAAAGTGCCCGTTTATGGGACCCCGTGCCACACGTTGGACACCGTTAAGATCGGGTCAGTCAACAAATGGACCCATGCCGTGTTAGGGTTCAGGCTGAGGCTAGGGCTAGGGTTCGTCAGTGTCCGTTTCCACATCCGTTCATCCACTCCATTCGATTAAAACATTATTTGATCCCCGTTTTCCTGAATCGAAGCTTCATTTCCTTAATTTCACATTCATTAAACATTGGTTCCACTGTAGTTTCACACGGACGCTTATAGTGACACACATGACGCCAGGAGAAAGAAAAACCCGGAACCTAATCCAGTCCAAAGCGGAGCCAACACTGTGTCCTGATGCTAACGCTAAAGCTAATCTGTTAGCATCATGACCGCGTGGAGCTGTGGTCTGTTCTGTCGTTAACTAAACTGTTCTTACATTAGTTTAATTCATGTGGTTATCATCGTAAATATCGTAAATGAACCAAATGAAATAAATAAACGCATGTTTTTACATTAAAGACTCGTCTGTAAAACATCCCATGATGCATCTGTTTCAGGCACCAGGGAACCAAGAGGATCCAGACCATGCTGCTCAGTTCCCTCATCATGGTGAGTCGGGGTGGGGGGGTGGGGGGGGTGTCATGTTCTGGACCAGTAGAACCGGCAGGGACCAGTAGAACCAGCAGGGTCCAGTAGAACCGGCAGGGTCCAGTCCAATGGATCAATTTTAATGTTTACATTATGTACAAATTTTGTAAAAAGATGAAAAGTTCAGACTCAACATGACGCCCTGGGTTTCAGTGAGTAGGAGGGGCTAAGGGGTGAAGGATGGGGCGTGGTATTAGTAAACTCCGCCTACTTCCCCCTTCTGTTTTTGGGGGGTCTGGTTCTAGTTTTTAGTTTGGTTCTAGGCCTGGTCCTGGTTCTGGTTCTGATCAGATCAGAGTCTGAGGGAAAAGTTCAAGATGTGAACGTGACCTTTGACCTGTGAATGGATTAATCACACACACACCCCTCCTCCTACTCTTCTTCCTCCTCCTCCTTCTCTTCCCCCTCTCCCTCCTCCTCCTCTTCTTCCTCCTCTTCTTCCCCCTCTTCCCCCTCCTCCTCCTCCTCTTCTTCCCCCTCTCTCTCCTCCTCCTCTTCTTCCCCCTCTTCCTCCTCCTCTTCTTCCCCCTCTCTCTCCTCCTCCTCTTCTCCCTCCTCCTCCTTCTCTTCCTCCTCCTCTTCTTCCTCCTCTTCCTCAGGTCACCTCTGGTTTTAAGTCTAAGTCCATGGCAGCGGCCCTCCCTCCTCCGTTCCTTGACCCTCTCTTCTCCATCTCTCTGATGGAGGACAATGAACTGAGGCAGTTGGTCCTGGAGATCCTGCACAACATCATTGATCGCCATGACAACCGGGCCAAGCTGCGCGGGATCAGGTACCGGTGTACGACACCTGAAACAGACGCTGTGTGTTTGAAAGTGGACGAATGAGGCTCTAATGAACCTGGTCTTTTCAGAATCATCCCAAACGTGGCAGCATTGAAGATTAAAAGGGAGAAGATTTCCAAACAGGACGTGGCCTTCATGAAGAAGGTAGGACTGGTGGACGTTTGGGTCTGTAAGGGTTAAAGGTGGACGTTTGGGTCTTTAAGGGTTAAAGGTGGACGTTTGGGTCTTTAAGGGTTAAAGGTGGACGTTTGGGTCTGTAAGGGTTAAAGGTGGACGTTTGGGTCTGTAAGGGTTAATAAACATTATACTAATATTCGTCTGATATTAAATTTGATCAGATATTTATCATTAAATCTCTAAATATCAACAACCTCCAGAAACCAAGAGAACCAGTAGAACCTCAAAGTCTGCGTCCATTCAAACCTCTGAAATAAAACCATCATATGAGACTAAGGCAGCGTTTTTTTTTTTTAAATTACGGTCGTGTGCGCTTCACAAATGGATCATCGGCGCCGACTGGAAAAGGCCGTTGGGCGTCAGCGTCTGACATTTCCCAAAACAGTGCGATTCACACCTGAGCTGTAACCTTTATCCAACGTCTGTCGCTCTGATTAATGCCACGTAATTATGTTCATTAGAGGATGGAAGTGGGCGGTCACATCAATGAACCCAACCTGTGGTCTGTCGGTTATTTTTACACTCAGGGTTAAAGATGTGGACGTTCGGACCGAAAACCAGGACATAGATGAAAAAATGCTCAGATGGTGATAAAGAAAATGAGATTCCAAGTGTGCCATGCCTTGTGTTTTTCAGCACGGTCAGCAGCTGTACCGACACATCTACCTGGGCTGTAAAGAAGACGACAACAGTCATAAAAACTTTGAGCTGCTCTTCACCACGTTGGCCGTCCTCACCATCGAACTGGCCAATGAGGAGGTGGTCATCGACCTCATCAGACTGGCCGTCGCTCTGCAGGTAAAAAAAAACCAAAAACACAGACACACAAACGACAAAGTCAGGACGAGGAAAGTAACACAACAAAGACAGAGAGCCTTAACGACCATGTTAACGACCACGACCATGTTAACACCTATGACAATGTTAATGACAACGCCCACATTAACAGCCACATAAACACACAAACACTCCGTCTTTTCCTCGCTCTTCCGTTTTGTCCTCATTCTTCCGTCTGGTCCTCGCTCTTCCGTCTGGTCCTCGCTCTTCCGTCTGGTCCTCGCTCTTCCGTCTGGTCCTCGCTCTTCCGTCTTGTCCTCGCTCTTCCGCTCTTCCGTCTTGTCCTCGCTCTTCCGTCTTGTCCTCGCTCTTCCGTCTTGTCCTCGTTCTTCCGTCTTGTCCTCGCTCTTCCGTCTTGTCCTCGCTCTTCCGCTCTTCCGTCTTGTCCTCGCTCTTCCGTCTTGTCCTCGCTCTTCCGTCTTGTCCTCGCTCTTCCGTCTTGTCCTCGCTCTTCCGTCTGGTCCTCGTTCTTCCGTCTTGTCCTCGTTCTTCCGTCTGGTCCTCGCTCTTCCGTCTTGTCCTCGCTCTTCCGTCTTGTCCTCGCTCTTCCGTCTTGTCCTCGTTCTTCCGTCTTGTCCTCGCTCTTCCGTCTTGTCCTCGTTCTTCCGTCTTGTCCTCGCTCTTCCGTCTTGTCCTCGTTCTTCCGTCTTGTCCTCGCTCTTCCGTCTTGTCCTCGCTCTTCCGTCTTGTCCTCGTTCTTCCGTCTTGTCCTCGCTCTTCCGTCTTGTCCTCATTCTTCCGTCTTGTCCTCGTTCTTCCGTCTGGTCCTCGCTCTTCCGTCTTGTCCTCGCTCTTCCGTCTTGTCCTCGCTCTTCCGTCTTGTTCTCGTTCTTCCGTCTGGTCCTCGCTCTTCCGTCTTGTCCTCGCTCTTCCGTCTTGTCCTCGCTCTTCCGTCTTGTCCTCGCTCTTCCGTCTTGTCCTCGCTCTTCCGTCTGGTCCTCGTTCTTCCGTCTTGTCCTCGCTCTTCCGTCTTGTCCTCGCTCTTCCGTCTTGTCCTCGTTCTTCCGTCTTGTCCTCGCTCTTCCGTCTTGTCCTCGTTCTTCCGTCTTGTCCTCGCTCTTCCGTCTTGTCCTCGCTCTTCCGTCTTGTCCTCGCTCTTCCGTCTTGTCCTCATTCTTCCATCTTGTCCTCGTTCTTCCGTCTGGTCCTCTTTCGTTCGTTTCTGCTCTTTGAATTTCACACAGTCTGTAAAAAAGGTCGTTGTCATGGAGACAACCCTAAGGTGATGCGGTGTGAACTGAAGGCGTTAAAGGATGTGACAGAGCGTCGTCGTCTGATTCAGTCACTGATTAATTCCATTTAATCAAGTTTTAGTCAGAATTTGAACACAGGAAACAGTCGGTTTGAAGCCGTTCTTCCCAGACAAACATTCCCGTCAGGTGTAAAAACAGGTTCTAATTAAGCAGCTCCTCGTTAGAATTTGAACATTATTATCTTTTGTAGGTGACAGTTGTATGTATGTGTTCATGTGCTGGTGTTTTTTCCAGGACATGGCTCTGGCCAACGAGGAGAACATGTCCATGTTCATCCGATGTGGCATCATGGCGTTGGTGGCGGCGTATCTCAACTTCCTGAGTCAGATGATCGCCAACCCGCCGTTCTGTCAGCACGTCAGTAAGGTCAGTCCAACATTCACAAATAATTAAAAAAAACACATTGTACTTTTATTATGTCAGTTTGTGGATTCTTAATGAGTCTGACATCAAATAGATTAATTCAAGACATAAAAATCAGGTCAATTTAGGACAATTAAAGACGATAAACTCTCCAAACTGTCAATCAAAACAATGCATTTTCTTCACTATTACAACAAAACATAATAATAATAATAATAAAATAATAATAATAATGATAATAATAATAAATTGCATTTATATCGCACTTTTTATTCAACAGAATCTCAAAGTTCTACAGAGTAAAAGAAAGTCCAACAATAAAGAAATAAAATACTGTATTAAAATAAAATACTACCGCCCAATCCCATTTCACCCCTTGGCCCTCCCCCTTAGCCCACCGCCTCCATTTTGCGCGTTCACGTGAAGGGGTAGTGTTGTCCTGATTCTTGATGAGTCGGCAGGGAGGGGCTAAGGGGGAGGGGCTGTTTGACCCTCCAAACGGAGACTTTACAGGACCACACTCTGAACACAGGAGTCTGATAAATCTGCCATAATTCAGTTCAAATCCTGGGTCAGATGGAGGTAAACACAGCAAAAAGAGCAGCAGTGACCAAAGAAACACACAAAGGAACAGATTTACTTCATAAACAACTTAAGGGGGAGGGGCCAAGGGGAAGGGGTAATGGGGAGGGGCCAATGGTGAATTGGCCTAAATATAACATACACTAATAGATCGAATCAACCATACAAAAATGTAAGTAAATCATATATTTATTTTAGCTAAAATGTAGTATCAAATCAAAAATTACTAAAGTTTCACGTGATTTCAAGGAAGTTCTTTTAATTAAATAATGTGAAGCTAATGAGATACATTAATGTGTGATCAACATGAAATGACTTAATAAGTCATAAGTTCATAGTTTCAGAGTAAAAGTCTGTTCTCATTTTGTGATCTATATACGCTGATGACACCCCGCTAGATGTGGACGTTATATTTAGTTTGTCGTTGCTGTTTCTTTCATTTTTTGCTCCTTTCTTTTATTTTTCAACCTACAGGTGATCGAGCTGAGGAACATGGACGCCCCCTACCTCCTCCCAGAACACATTTTCAGAGACAAGTGTCCGTAAGTCTTTTAGTTGATCCTTACATGTACGTTAGAAATATTCACAACCAGCGACTCGGACGCTTTAAAATATTATCTGACCAGAAACAAACTTTTCTATGAACTGTAGGATTTAATAGTCAAAGTCTTTACTGTAAATAACAAAAAAAAAAAATCACCAGAAAATAAACCGATAAAATAATATGAAGAAGGTAAGATAATAAGTTGCACATTCAGACCAATATGATCTGAACTGGACCAGGAAAATACCAGCAAAAAATAAAATTACACGAAGAAAATGTTTACATTTACAAACTACACTGTAGAAAAAAATGTGAATAACATCAACAAATGAAATTTACTATGAAAAATACATGAACATTTGGTTGTTTTGATCAGAGCTGAAGTGGTTTAAGACATTTATGCAAACAAAAACAAATATATTTATGTGATGACTTTATGTTAATTTGCATACGTGTTCATTGTATGTTGTAAATCAGAGCTGATAAACTCATGTTAGTTCAGGTTCTACATTTCAGACCAGTAGGATCTAAAGTGGATCAGAACCAGGAAAATAAGAACAAAATCATATAAAAATAATGTCAACTCCAAACTTTTATCTGATTTACAGTGAAAAAGGTCAATTACATAATGAAAATATTTACCTCTACAAACTATCCTTAAAAATGTAAATAACATGAAAAAACTGAAATTTATTAAGAAATTAAGTAATTTTATCAATATTCTCTCAGTTTATCATTTATACATGTTCAGTATAACGTACAGATCACAGTGGATTTAAATACACAAAACATTTAATAACAGACACTGATTTATATGAAGACAGACCAGGTTGGTCATATTTGTTCAGATTAGTCTTTTTTTTTTTTGCAAAAGGTTAGTTTGTAAATGTAAACATTAACTTTTCTTACACTAAAAGAAAAATGTGTTTGTCATTATTTCTAAGTGATTCTGTTCTTATTGTACTGGTTTTGACTGGCTTTAGATCCTATTGGTCTGAATGTCGAACCTGAACTAACACAATCATTAATATTTTCATTGTAATTATTGTATTTCGCACATTCATCCAATGGGCCACATGTTAACACCCACAGTTTAAGGCCTTGAGTCAAAGAAACACAGAAAACAACAGAGAAATAATAATAATAATCGTAATAATGATAATGGTAATAATACAAGTAATAATAATAGTGAAAAAAAATAAATAATAAAATAAAAATAATGGTAGTAATAAGAATAATCATAATAATAATATCCATTATCATAATACTACTAATAATAGTAATAATAATAGTAATACTAGTAGTAATAATAATAATAATAATAATAGTAAAATGAGTCTGGATACTGTGGGTGCTGGAGGTTCGTTGCCATAGTAACGGACTCTCTAATGAGCTGGTGTTAAACCATGGCTCACATATAATGTGTAAATGGGATGTAAAGGTGTAATCAGATCCTTGGAGTCATGTCCAGGGTCTGAAGGTCAATGTGGTCTAGGGTCTGAAGGTCAATGTGGTCTAGGGTCTGAAGGTCAATGTGGTCCAGGGTCTGAAGGGTCACCGTGGTCCAGTTTCTAAAGGTCACTGTGGTCCAGGGTCTAAAGGTCAACGTGGTCCTGGTTTATCCACAGGACGCCGGAGTCTCTGGACAAAGACGACCGGCCGCTGTACTTCCAGACCGCCGACATGGCTGAGTGTTTGGCCGGACCCGGGTACAACGCAGAGAGACTGTCCATCCCATACGTCCCCCAGGTCACAGGTAGGACGGTCCGGGTCGGCTCGGTTTTACCCAGAACACCGTTGGCTTTGACTAAAACTAACCCTAATAACTGATAACACGGTTTGTCCATGAATAACCGCTGTTCTTCAGTTCTTTTTGAAGCTGATCTCATTAATAATCGGACTTAAATGAGGTCGTAGGTTCTTCCAGGACACATTACCTCAAGCATTTGTTTCTCGTATCATAATTATCGCTGTCTTTTATGTGTTTCAGGGACAGTTTTGTTCACTAGCTTTGTATTTTCATTTGATACGTACACAGTTGTATCATCTGCGTACATGACCACACGTCCATCTCTTCCACATTCAGCAGATCATTCATAAAACTAACATGAGTGGGCCGGAACATGTGCCCTGGGGAACGCCACAACTGTACTGATGGAGCTGCGAGCTAAAGAACTTTGTCTAATTTAATAGTTGGGGACGTGAATCCATCTTCAGACCTGTGGTGTTTACAATCTGATTGTGTCCCAAGTCACGTTTCATCCTAAAGTTTTTGAACAAAATGGATTTTGTCATTTTTTCTGTTTTTTTGTTTTTTTTTTTTTGGGGGGGGGGGGGTAGTAGACATTGTAGGGATTATTCAACCAACAGAACAAAACATTTAAGAGACACTCGTCGCTTTTCCATTGACCCTCAAATTACGTGAATATAACTTGCGCATAAAGAGTTTAACAAATGGGGAAACAACTATTTTGCCCAAGTCTTCGTTTTTCGATTAAGTTTTGCGCTTCAGAGAGGTGGTTTTTCTGGCGCAGGTGTGAATGGTATATCACACAAAAACTGCAATGGAAAGACCTTTTTCTGCAACAGGAGTCATGTGAGAAAAAAAAAAACGGATGTTGACGGACGTTACAAGAAGAGTTTTAAAAGAAACATGGACACACCAGGAAACCGAATATTTTTTTTTTAATTTCGTAGGAGATAGAGGGGTAATATATAATAACACGACAATAGATCTGTAAAAAGACACAATATTTACATTCGTCGACATGTTATGGAATGACTTCTCGTGTATCTGGCGATAATAAACAAATCATCGCATTTGTGATTTAATGGAAAACCCACATTACGCACTTGTGTTTTTAAAACATTAGTAAATTTGTAAAGTTTGGATTCAGATGTCCAGTGGAAAAGTGTCTAGCGTTAGAAAAAGCCCTTTCTAGACCTGTGTCTGGTCTCTGGTGGATTATTTTCAGGATTCTGTAAAAAGTCAAAGTCGAACTGAACTTCGGCGACTGCAGATCCAGTTGAATTCAGCGTAAATGTCCTCGGCTTCATTCTTAACGTCTGTTTCTTCTTTCTTCTTGGTTTTGCATCAGTGCTTTACACAAGTAGAAAAATCCTCCACAGGTGCAAACAGACGTCCAGAGGTAACCAATGAGAGCAGAGCTTTAGAGCTGTAGGACGTAGACGCCGTAGAAACCTGGTTCAGTGTCGGCGGGTCAGAAACCCACCGGTTGGTTTTATTCGACGGTGTAGCTTTAGGCTTCGTAAACAGAATCCAAGCGTTCTGACCGTGTTTCCGACTCTTTATCTGCTCTAATGTGGACGTCTGACGGTGAGTACGTGGACCGCTGTCACACAGATGTCTAGTTTGTGTTTGTTGTTGTTGTTGTTTCCAGCGTGGATGTAATTAGACGTTAACGAGCTGAATCTGTTTCCTGTTCCTTCACGTCTGTGATTTAAATCCAGATGAAAGTGGGTTTTATTTTTATCTTTTCATTTCTGATCCTTGGATTAAATATTAAAAAGCACAAATGTCTGAAAGTTTGAAAAGTAATCGATTACAGAGAAAGACACAAGGGGATTGTGGGTAAATTAAGCCCAGATTAGATCTATAAACCCCTGTGGTCCGGATTAGCTGGTCTGGTCCAGGTGATAGACTATTCTGGTCTGGATTAGCTGGTCTGGTCTGGATTACACTGGTCTGGTTGGATTACCTGGTCTGGTTTAGACTGGTCTGATTTGGATTAGACTGGTCCAGTCTGGTTCAGACTGGTTGGATCTGGTTTAGAATGGTCCGGTCCTGGTTTAGACTGCTCTGTTCTGGTCTGTTAGGACTGGTCTGGATTTGACTGGTCTGGTTTAAAACTGGTCTGGTCTGGTTCGACTTGGTTTAGACTGGTCTGGTTATTTTAGACTGGTCTGGGCCCTGGTTTAGACTGGTTCTGGTTTAGGACTGGTCTGGCCTGGATAGACTGTCTGGTTTAGACTGGTCTGGTCTGGATTAGTCTGGTCTGGCCTGTTTAGACAGGTCTGGTCTGGTTTAGACTGGTCCGGTCTGGTTCAGACTGGTTTGTGCGTTCTACCCACATGTGGACACAGCTGCCTGCTAACTGGACCGTGGGCACAGGGTTAATGTCTTTATACGCTGATGATACTGGACTGTTCCTTCAGATTGGACTCAGTGTCCACTCAGAGACGGCCGTCCTCCACAGCTGTTCCACTGACAGAACGTCCCACATGTTGGACACATTTGGACAGTTATTCCCCGTCCTCGTGGTCTTAGTTAAACGTCCACATGGTGACGCTGTTGATGAACCGCTAACATCCTGTTTGCAGATGAAGACCGTCTGACCAGGAGGAAGAGCTTCGTGGACACCATCTCTCTGCAGGTGGACATCGTGTCCAACAGCCTTCCGGACAAGGTGAGTGGACGGTGGGACAAATGAGGGCGAGGAAACAGAAAAGGAAAAGGAGGGATCGAGTCCAGAGTTTAGGTTAAAAACACAAAACCTGTCCTGAATGATTTTAGAGCAGAGACGTCCAACTGTAGTCCAGTTCCACAAACGAAGAGACAAGAGCTGAAATATAAAGACCATGTTTACAATATTCAGCCTCAGTTTATTATTTATACGTTATATTTATACACACATATATATTTATACACACACATATATATATATATATATATATACACATCTATTCTAACGTACAGATCCAGTGGATCCACAAATACAAACGTTAAGAGCAGACTGAATATTAGAACAATTAGACTGATTTATATGAAAACAGTTCAGGTTCAGATTCATTCACAGCCCAAAGTGATCTGAAGTGTCCCGGTAAAATAATCAATCAATCAATCAATAAAAAATAATAATTAAAAAAAATAATAATAATAACCTGTGGATGATGACAAAAACAAGAAACAAACAGAAAGAACAGAAAAAAACAAAGAAATCAACAAACGAACAAAATAAATAAAAGCAGGCTCAAAAATGAACAGAAATGTGAGAAACGATGTTAAAATTCCACTTTTTCCTCTTATGACATTTCATGTTCATATTTGTTCAGTTTATTCACATTTTATTATTAAAGGATAGTTTGTAAATGTGAATATTTTCATGTAATTTTACTTTTTTGTGTAGTTATAATTTATTATAGTAGTTTTTACTGTTTTGTTTTTTTTTTTTTTTTACATTGTTTTAATTAATTTGCTGTTTTCTTTTTAGTTTAGACGTACCAGCTGTAAAGTTAAAGTCAGTCGATTGGACGTAGGTTGTGTGTTTGTGGAAACAGTGTGTTGTTGTTCCCACGTCTGAAGTGTGTGTTCTTCGTGTTCTTGTTGCTTTCAGTCTCAACTCGCTGAGGAGATCACATTCGAGACGTTTTGAAGAAGGCCATCGGTCAGATCCGCTTCAACACACGTTTTTAAAGCGTCTCCTGATCGCATTTCGTTGGTTTAAGGCGTTTTTCCACCTGTGGTTTCAGATACGACCGGTCTGAGGAGCAGAGGAGGGAGAAGCGCCGCCAGGTGATGGAGAAGTTCCAGAAGGCGCCGTTTGAGGAGATCGCGCCCACTGCGAGTCAAAGGTCAGTGAATGCACCACAGAATACAACAGACTAAAGCCTGAACCCATTCCACCACTTAGCCCCGTGGTTTTCAACCCTGGGGGAAATTTCACAGTAATTGATACAAAGAAAAAAAACAAAACAAACTTCCTAATATAAATCTGTGTTGAGTTTGACAGAGCCAATCCCAATCCATATCAGACAAACTGTGGTTTGTGAAACTGCAGCACTGTGGTTCTGTTTCTGTGTCAACATGTTCATTGTGGTCAGTTTCAGATGCTGCAGCTCTTTCATAATTCATAGTTTGAGTTCTTGTTTTTTCAGTATTAATTGTCCTCCTTGTAAATCACAGCTGGACTGACTGGACAGATCCTGACCCTTTGTGCAGTAATCTACACCTGGATTTACCGCCTCCGTCTAGAATAATATACATTATATAGACTAAAGGTCCTCTAACATTAACCTGGATTTGAAACAGAGGAGAGAAAACTATTACAGGATCAAAAACTAATTAATTTGAGCATTAAAAAAACCCCAAAAAACATGTCTCTGTTTGAATGTCTGGGTTGACAGAAATGTGTGATGTTAAAACGGGATCAGGAGTAAAAACAGGTTGGAACCACTGCCTTAGCCCCCCCCTTGGGCCCTCCCCCTTACCCCTCCAGTTTAGTTGGGTTCACATTTTATTTACAAATCATTTAAAAATACATAGCAACTTAAATAATAATAATTCATCGGTTTATTAGCGCTTTTCTATGTACTCAAAGACGCTTTACAATAAACAGCCAAGGAACGAACACACATCAAACGGGTACGGAGTTCATACTAAACAGCAATCACAGAACAAATACAGACACACAAAAGAAAACACAAGAGACGGTAGATGAGGTGGAACAGGCAGTTTTCCATCCGTATTCCATCAGGACCTCTTTAGTGCATGTGGGTCACTTCAGCGTCACATTCAGTTCAGACTCAAAACTGATAGAAGTCGCATTTAAAGCAGAATATGAACCACCCACAAAAAAATTGGATTTTGGAAATCGGACCTTCTATGTGAACGTGGTGTTGGAAAGACTGGACTGTCAGTGAAAGCCACTTTAATGTGGTGTAAATGTGTTTTTCTGCAGGCCAACATGCTCCACGACAGACTGGCTCAGATCTTTGAACTCACCATTCGGTAAGTTTGATCATTTATGGAAACCAAAGATGAAAATGACCTCAAATCCATCACATTCTGTTTAAAAGTCCCTTCAAACTCACTCTAATGGAGACAAAGATGAGGAGGAAGTTTGTTTTTTTCAACTTTAGCTCAATATTACAATAAAAAATGTCGAATATTACGAATGAAACACAAGATTATCTACATGTTTATTAATGAACACTTGGTTTGAAATGTTCGCAAAGAACTTAAACTGAGAAGATCAGAAAACGTGTTCCCTCAGACACAAACTCAAACTAGATTCTGGTGTGAAAATAAAAACCAAATCAGTCTCATCTTTTTCCTCTTAAAGGTTTTTTATGCTCTTTACATCCGTTAAATCATTTCCTATATTTACTTTTACTAATACAGAAGGTCAATCGTTGAATGTTTACGTTAGCATGTTTCAGTTCCTCCATGTTGGACCGAAAACTGGAGTCAAAACACATTTGATCTGCAATGTTAGCAGGCGTTAGCTCACTAAAATTAGCCGCTATTAGTGCAATAAATTGCAGTAGCTGCTGTTAGCTTACCAAGTCACATAGCTCACCAGGTAATGTTAGCTACTGTTAACTCAGTAAGTAATATTAGCTTCTGTTAGCTCACCAGGTAACATTAGCTGCAGTTAGCTCACCAAGTACTATTATCTCATTAAATAACATTAATATGTACATGTAATATGAGCTGCAGTTAGCTAACTGAATAACAATCATTAGCTCACCTGGTGACCTAAGCTGCTGTTAACACACTAGGTAATTAGCTGTTGTTAAATTTTGTAGGAAACAGTAGCTGTAATTAGCTCAGTATATCACATTAGCAACTGTTAGCTCCCTAGACAGCATTAGCTCCTGTTAGCTCACCAGATGACATTAGCTGGGGTTTGCTAACTAAATAACATTAGCTACCGTTGAGTCTCTCGGCACCATTAGCTGTCATTAGCTTACCCTAACTCATCAGCGTGTGATTGACATATGTAAACCCCAGTTGACCTCTGACCTCTGTCTCTGTGACCCCGCCTCCAGGCCTCCTCCCAGTCCATCCGGAGTGGTTTCCATCTCAGCAGGACACGCCCAGCATCAGTCCGTCCCAGTCTATGAGATGAAGTTTCCGGATCTGTGCGTGTACTGAGCACGCTCACTTCAACATTGATGAATCGGATCAATAAACACCACATTAGTCGCAGATAGAACCCATGCATTCAGTTCGTCCGATTGACTTGTTAGCAAATTAATCTCAGATCAGTAGAAAGACGATGTATTTTAACCTTAAATCGGAAAAATCTTAAATATACGAGCTTCAAACTGAGCCACGTAAACGCACCAGCTGCTCGATTCTTCGCATTTCCAAACTGGTTTTGAACCGACTGGACAGAAGCAATTTGACGTTTTTGGAACTAACGAAGCGCCGCCGTCGGTGTTTTATCGCAGTAGTGTCGCAGACGCTTCACACTTTGTGCAAACGCTTTCTAGTCTCCAATCAAAGCGTCGTGGAAATCAATAAAACCACGCGTAGGATTAAACTTAAAGCTGGTTTTAGCCTCTGGTAGAACAGTAGTTAACAGTTTAAACTAGTCTTACTAGGATTAGAATCGCGTTAGTCCAACGGGCTCATTTCTACAGAGTCCAGTCTTCGTGTAATTGATAGAAATAACATTTAAAGTAATCAAAGTACACGTTTGGACCCTAAATACACAAAGTATTAATGTGTAGATGCTTTTAATTTGTCGTATCTGAGGTTGTTTTGATGTTTGCACGCACGGCCTTTAACATCAGCTGACTGATTTGAACGGACGCAGCAGCTTCGTAGAAACTCAGACTCCTTTAGTTTTTGGTTTTACGGTGTTTTAATTCTAAATAAGGGTGTCGACGGACCATTAAGCCCCCTCCTTTACCTCCACAGGTTTATTTTGTAAACCTGCTTCGCTGCTGCTCCACTCGGCGGTTCCTTTCAGACGCAGATGAGGTCAAAGTAAACCCAGCTCTGCCTTTGAATGAAGTGAAAGCTTAAAGGAAACATGAAAGGGTTCGGATGGTTTCGTATGTTAAAAGTCGTGGAGCGTCGACGTGTGTTGGTCTGATGGATGGAACCGTTTTAATAAAACTGAACATAAAAATGAATATCAACACTGATGCTAATGCACCGCCCAGTGGAGTAGTTTAAGGTGTTAGCATTAATGTTTAGGGTGTTAGCATTAATGTTTAAGGCGTTACATTAATGTTTAGGGCGTTAACATTAATGTTTAGGGTATTAGCATTAACGTTTAATATGTTAGCATCAATGTTTAGGGTGTCAGCATTTGTGTTTAATATGTTAGCATTAATGTTTAAGGTGTTAGCATTAATGCTTAGGGTGTTAGCATTAATATTTAAGGCGTTAGCATTCATGCTTAGGGTGTTAGCATTAATGTTTAGGGTGTTAGCATTAATGCTGCTATGCTAAGACTCGTAGCTCCCAATTATATAATAATGACTAACAAATATAATTTTGGTCATTTTAAATGTAATGAAGCCAATTACGTAATAACATCTGTGAATTAACACATTTGTTTAGCATTAGAAAAATTCTTTGAAAATGTCAAAACTGCAGTCGATAATAAATGCTAATACACAAATACAACTGCATTTATTAGAAAACAAGGTTTCTGTGCAGTTGGTTCATTAATTGGTCTAACGGAGGGAATAGTCCAAAGACACCTCACTGTAATTAATCAAATATTCATCTGTACGTGAAATTACAAATTTAAATATCAATACAAATAAACAATATTCTAAATTTTAAAAAAAAATTCCAATTGGTTCTTACAGCCATAATTATTAATGAGTGAATATAACGACTGTTCGTCCACTAGACACATATTTAATGAACAAAACCTAAAAAAAAAATTCAAAAACAGTTTAATTTTTAATAAATGCACATGTATTTATGTATTAGCACATTATCGCTACAGTTATTATATTTTCAAAGACTTTTTATTTAATTTGAGACCAATAATGTACAAACGTCGTACATTATTGTCAACTGTTTTTGTGTGCAATTGGTTTCATTCCATTTAAAATGATCAACATCAATTATCGTTATTGGTCGTTATTACATAATCAGTTTTATGTTGTTTTTCATGATTACGTTATTGGTGCTACTGATTGTCATATTTTCGGGGCTAAAATGTTCGGTTCGTCCTCAGTGTGTGTTTGAGACGGGGTTGGGTTTGGTTTTTCAGATGAAATAAGGCCGACTTCAGATGGTGAAGGGTTCGTTTGAGGTCCAGTGTCGACTTCAGGGAATGAAAGGCTTTCCTCCGTGAACTCAGACATCAGATGAGTTCCACTTCACACTGAATCCATCCACACGTTTAAAAACAGACGAAAATTCGGATGCCGCTTTAATGTGAATCTGTGCGTGAGACTGAATGTGAGCAGGATTCAAGACCTTGGTGAGGCGTTCGAGGACCACGTCTATCCAGTTGACGCAGATTCATTTCGTTTTCAGGTGATTTCATGGAACGTTTGTCGAGTCGCGTCGTTTATTTTCCCACGGCTCAGATGGTAGAGCGGGTCGTCCAATAACCGAAGGGTTGGCGGTTCGAATCCCGCTCTGCCCATGTGCTGTTGCCACTTCCTCCTTGCCTCCAGTGCTGCCACTCACACTGGTGTATGAATGTTCAGTGGTGGTGGGAGGGGCCAAAGGCACGATACAAATATGGTTTAACACCAACAGAGTGTGAATGTGAGAGTGAATGAATAATGGATCCACTGTTCGCACTTTGAGTACGCGTTCATAGAAAAGCACTATATAAATCTAATCCATTATTATTCTTATTACTTTCGTGAACGTGACCTGAATCTGTTCGAATTTTCCCATAACTGCGTATAGTTTCCGAAGCAGCCGTCGTCTCCCGGTTGGAACCCGGTTCAGTAACAGACGGGTGTAACTACGGCTGCAGGCGGCTGTCGACAGGTTAACCCCAGGTGGAGCAGCAGCGTCAGGAAGAATCTGGACCCGATTCAGTCTGGAATGTTCGCAATATTCACTCGCATTTATAGCCGTAAGTCGTAACAGCGCCACAGTCTGGACGTCTGCATCACTTCCTGGTTTCATGTTGGGTTTTTCCACAGGGTTTATTATTAAAGTTAAGCAAATCTTTCAGCCGTCGGCAACTGGTCGTACGTACATGTTGAATTATAGACGTCAACAGCAGTCGACAATAATCGAGTTAAACTTCAGTTAAACTTCCGCCGCACTTTCAGCTACCATCAGTCCGTTGTACACGTTGAATTAAAGATGTCATAAACTCGTTTAACCAAGGCTGCAGTCGTCGGTTTTTCCACAGGATTTAATAACAATAAGGTTCATTTGTCAGTTTTTTCTCATCCACGTCTGATTTATTCCCGAATCACCCGTAAAAACCAAAACGCCGCCTGAAAATAAAACGCTTTAATCTTTCATATGTTTGTCTGATATTTTTAGGGCTTTCCACCACTAGTGAATTTAGTTGCTACGTGTCGCTAACGTCCGCATGTTTTTCTTAACACCACATCAGGTCTTTAACGCGTGATAATCGAGATTCGAGAGCGAAGGGACGAACGAACCGCCGCTGCGTGTCTCTGACGAATGTGTCAAACAGCTGATCATATCATATATTTTTGTACGTTTTCGGCATCGTGTCACGTTCGCCACCTGCTGGAGTTGAGGACAAACGCTGATTTCTGTTTTTGTTTTTTGGTTCTGATTGTTTCTTTGCCGGTTCAGGGTTTCATCGGGCTTGTGCAGTTAAACAGAGTTTTTGATTATTTATGTCGATTCCTTTATCATTTCAATAATCGAGCAAAAACTTAAAGGGAGATTTATCTATAGTCAGATGATGTCAGATATTTTTGCAAAAAACAAAACAAAAAAAAAATGGTTTTGCTGATTTTAAGCATGTATTGTTTTTCTCCTGAAGCCACAGACTCACGTCAAGTCAAAGATTCAGATCCAGATTTGACGTTTTTCATGTTTTCGTCTTAAGTTTAACTCAAGAAAAGCAGCGAACGGACTCCGATTCCTGTTTGATCAGATCAAGTCTCGCAGATAAAAGTCGCTAAATCATAAACTGTGACTGAATTATTTCGTCCGTCGTCTTAAACCAGACTGAGCTTCACGCAGTAAAAGTTCGTATCAGTAAATCTGCGCCTTCAGTCATTTTCACTCCTTTAAATATTTTCCAAAGACGGAAACGATTCAATAAAAGAAACTTCAACTAGTTTTGACTTCAGCGATAATGGATAAATATTAGTTCGTCAGTTTATTCCAATTTATTTAAAGGAAAAGAGTTGATTCTGCAGAAACGAGATTAAAATACATGTAAAAGACGTGAATTCATCTTCTATATTTGTTTTATTTTCATCACATTATCAACGTTATAATAATAATTCAGTCGTATCAGAATCTACATTTTGACTTTATTTCAGTTTCTTCTATTTCCTGCTTCAGCTTTAATTTTTCACTTTAACAGTATTTTGTTTCGGCTAAATTTCAGGAAATCTTTCAACTGTCGTCGATTAGTCACATGTTGAATTAAAGACGTCAATGTAAATGAGTAAGAGATTTTATTTCAGCTAAATTCTGTAAAATCTCAGCTATCATCAGTCGTTTCTGTTTTCAACCAGTCGTAAATACAAATAAGAATATGCAAATTTTGCATAATCTAAAATTTCGGCCTATTTTTGGACTATCATCGTCCGTCGACATGTTGAATTAACGGCGTCAGCCCGGGCTGCAGACCTAAATGTTGACAGTTTAAAGTCGCAGAGTCAGGATTTCAGCTCAAAATCCGATCAGCTGATGTTTACGTTGGAGTTGTTCAGTAACGTGTAGATTTTCTGTGATGAATAAAACGACTGAGGTTGAAACATTACCCACAGTTCGCACAAACGTTGCAGTAAAACTCTGAGACGTGGAGGCGTGGTTTAAGGCACTCAGGGTTCTGAAGACCGTGAAGTCCAGTTCTGGGTTTAGTCCGGGTTCTAAGACTCGACCTTGAGCTGAAATGGATGCGAAACCAGCAGCTCAAACAAATGAACCACGATCTGGATCTGGATCTGGAGTCTGAACGTGACGTGAATGCATCGTCGTGCTGCTTCAGGTGTTCTTCGTCGTCGTCGTGTTGCACTTGGATCACCGTGTCCTGGTACTTTCTAAACCCATGGAGTCAGAACCGTTTGGTACAAAAGGGTCAAAGGTTTTTACTGAACAAACTGTAAAAAACATCCTTCCTGTCGAGTGTTTCAGCGCCGTGAAAAACTCGTAAAGACGGACGTTTTCATCCGCAGAAAAAAAAGCTGGACTGTCAGTTTCTGATGCTGTTTTTCTCTGTTTTGTGCAGTTTGTATTTTTGTGCCAGTTTTAGAATCAGGCGTCGACGCGTCTGATGGTTTTAACCACTGACCAACGCAGAGGCTCGGCTCGCACTGCAGCTTCAGGACCAACCCGGAACTAGTCTGACCCAGAACCAGTTTGACCCAGAACCGGTCCAAACTGGAACCAATCCAACCCAGAACCTGGTCCAAACCCAAACAGGTGCAACTCAGAATCGGTCCGACACCGAACTGGTCTGACCCAGAACCAATGTTAACCTCCTCAGACCCAGTGTGGGTTTTCTGTCCACGTTTGTAGACAGAGTTTTACAGCTTTAGACAAAAAAAAAAAGAATAAACAAAGGCTGAAGTTCTAACACTTAGAAATGTGTCCCATTATAAACCAGTGGGGATTTAGAACATTTAAAAAATTCAATAATCAGTATTTTCCCAATCATTTGGACAAACTTCACAGACCTCATTGCGACTGATGGTTTCAGAGAAGAATCTTAAAAAATTGTTTATGGACAACGGATGATAACTGATCCCAAAAGTCCATCAGACCCATTGGACTAAAAACTAAAGCTAAAAACTGTCCACAGCAAACGGCATTCTATAAAAATAAATAAATCCATCTGAAAAACTGTTGCATCATAATGTTTCTAATATCCTTAATTACTGAATTAAAAAAGTCCAAACTTGTTTCCTGATGTTTCAGGAGTTTCACCTGAACCATCGACTCCAGAAACTGAGAAGTTTAGATCCATTCCACACCAGATCATGTGACTGTGGTGTCGGATCAGGACTGGGTTCAGTTCTAGAATGTTCCCTGGGTTTGTGGGTTCTGATGGTTCGTCTCGTTTCAGACTTCTCTTATGCACAAACATATTTGGAACATAAATTAATTGGAAAAACCTCAGAGAATCCAGATTCATTGGACATGGATTGGGTTTGAGTCTGTGTTTGTCAAACTGGGGTTCAGGTCCCAGACCGGGTCCCAGACCGGGTTTAATGTGGTCCCTATTGACCAGAGGAAAATAAATAACATGAGTTAAAGACAAAACAGTGAAAAATCATTTTAATCTGTTTTGAACAAAGTTCAACATAAAGAAACAAACGGGGGTTAAACTGTAAACCCATTGGACAGAACCGACCCGAACGGACCTGGTTCTGATTTCAGGTGGTTCTGGTTCAGATGTTAAACGGGTCCTGACTGAGCCTCAGCGTTTCACCATTAAATAATAACATGTGCAATGAGATTAATGTTCAACACAAATAAAATGGGTTCAACCTGTGAGAGTCCAGCAGTTCTTCACTTCCAACACGTCAGCGTCTGCTTCGTCCTTTCTTCTTTTTCTTTTCTTTTCTTTCTTCTTCTTTTCATTCAAACTGAAAGTGACAGAAAAGCTCGTTTGTTTTTGGTGAATTCAGACTTATGTTCAAGATCATTTCTTCAAACTATAGAAACATCCAGTACATTGGCCTCTAGTTTCCCTCTTCTTCTACCCCCTCCTCCTCCTCTTCTTCCTCCTCTAGCTCCTCTTCCTCCTCCTCTTCCTCCTCCTCCTCCTCTTCTTCCTGTCTGGGTCCTGGTCTTCCTCCCGGTCTCTGGTTGTGGGTTTGAATCCCACCATTTGTCATCGACTCTCTGCTCTCGTCGCTCGAGGACGGAGGAGGACGAAGAGGAGGTGAGGCTCCTGGACGATGCGGCGTCTCCTCCTTTAGGTCAGAGCTTTCATTGCTGCAAACACAAACACACTCGTTTATTTAGAAAACCTGGCACATAGTTATTAAAATCCTCTGGTGATTGTTCTTTTTTTTTAATGGTGATGAATTCGTCTGTTTCATGGATCGTCTAATTGGTCGGAGCTACA
>NC_043973.1:57585343-57609237 GCF_902148855.1 Sphaeramia orbicularis | reverse complement strand
TATGGACCACATTTTTTTGAATCATCTATGACCTGAACTCAATCACCATCTTCTTTATCATTATTTAAAATGCATCTAAAAAGGACTTTGATTTACAAAAAACGGTAAGGCTGTATTTGATTTGATTTGTATTTCTATTAGTTTACTTGAGATTATTATTTCAGTTATATTGTATTTTTAATTCTCTTTTTTTTTTTTTTTTCGCTGAGTATCGGACCCGATACCCAACACTGGTATCGGTGCATCCCTAGTTTTGGTGTTCATTTTGATCTGTCATTGGCTACTTTTGTTTTTTAGCATTCCCCCATTGGGATTATGCAAAAGTGACGTATATCTGTTTAGAATACTGCACTAAAGCCATCACCAAATATTGGCCAAAAAAGTACCCTCCCTCATTCTCCTTGGTGATTAAAAAAAAAAAAATTGTCAATCACATCCATTTAATGAATAAATGATGACCTACAATCTCCGCCTACAACACCACAAGCATTTATTTTATTATTATTCATTTGTTTATTTAGCAGGACAGTACACATTAATGAACATTTCTGTAAATGTGCCAGTATTAGCAAAAAGCTTTTTTTCAGCTGTTGTCCCTGGGTAAGATGTAAAATACCAGCATTCATAAAATTAGAAACATTTTAAAGATTATGGCTACACCTACACATTACATATAGAGGGTCTGCACGTGATGTCACCGCTAGCAGAAGTTACCGTGGTTCAACCACTGAGTGGCACAAAGAGGGAGATGAGTGACAGCGTTGGCTTCAATACCGTCTAAACTGAAGAACAACATTGAATAAAAAATGGGGAAGAGCTGTTGTGCGATTGATTGTATGAACAGGTTCTTAAAGCAGTGGGAGCTATTGTTTTACAGACACCGAAAGACAAAGAAAAGAGAAGGAGATGGATCCACAAATCCAGGAAACCAAACCTAGGTCTGTGGATCCGTTTGGTGTCAGCTAACATTCATTTATCTGAATTTTTGGGTCAAATCAAACCTGAAATGACCTATTGTTTTGGGTAATGTTACTTTCTTAGTAAAGCTCTTGGTTTCATGATTTCATGGTTTTTGTCTTCATTTTGTGATTCTGAACCTTGTGCTCCTACATGATTAGTAAACTAACTGAAACTGAGGCTAACCTAGTTTTTCAAATACGGGGGAACTGGAGAATAAAGCTACGATGGAGTATTAGGACCACAGAAGAAAATAAAAACACTGGGCACTACGAGTATAAAGTCATAAAATATTGGTATAAAACCTGTAATTTTATGAGAATAAAGTCAAATACAAGAAGTCGTAGTTGTAAAAAAAACGTACTTTAGCAAAATGTCATTCGTTTATGAGATTAAAGTCGTCATATTCTGACAATAAAGCCATAATATTACCAGAATAATGTGTAATTTAAAAACAGAGGTGGTATAAATCTCCTAATTTCCCAGAATCCAGCGGTCCCCGCTGGTCCACAGCAGTAGTATCTGTGTTGGATAAAGTACTGGATCTGAACTAGACTCAGTAATCTGCTCAATCCCAGTAGATCATGCATATATTCACTGGGGTCAGTCCACGGGCTACTGTAAATGCACTTTGGATCAGCTGGTTCTGGGCCCTAGTTTTGGACCCTGGCTGTCAGTCATGATGAAACCATGTATATTGTTTCAGTTAAAAATAGCGCGGATCCCCTCCACCCTGGATCAGGTCAGGATCCTCCATTTGTGTCCACATGTCAGTGTTCGTGGACCACTTGTTCTTTGGTACCTCGTACAGATCCATGTCCAGTCCAATTGTCCTTCATTTAATTTCATATTTCCATTTTCCCGCTCTGGCTGTGTTTACTGCTATACTCCGTCATGTTGAGCAGGTTGGTTTAAGACACTCAGTCTGACTTAGAGGGGTGGGCCTGGGGGGGAAGTGACGTATGTGCATACCCTCTATTGGAAAGTATTGGAAAAAATGGCACTTTTACATGTAATCTGTGGACAGTAAACAGTAAATGTGTGAATGTACCTGGGACCGTTTCTATGTTGGTTTTGTTCTTTGCCTAAACAGTAACCAAAAAAAAAATGACAGTGATGTGAGCATAAACCTTAGTTATTTTTGGTGGATTCCGGTGATATATGGTCCTGTTTTCTGCGTATCTTCGTCTGGTGTTTGCCTCATGTTGACATTTATGGGCGGTCTCTGCCTGAAGCCCTTTTGGGGGTTTTACTGGTGGGTTGAACATCTCGTCAGATTTAATCCTATATACATCCCCCCCGTGCCACTATTCTCCACTAGATTAACCAACGTCTCCTCTCTATAAGCTGATGATCCGTTTGCTTAATAAAACGCAGAGAATGATACTTAGGTCGTGGGTAAGCTTCTTAATCAAGACCAGTGTTCGGATCTTTGACCTTAAAATGTAGAAAACGTCACAGTTCAGAACGAGTCGCATTTAGATTTTTATTAAAGTCACATGAATTCCTCGGTTCGTTTAAGTCCCCAAACCCCATCTCCTTCACAGTATATTATATCCGTTTGTCCACGCCTTCTCAGACAACAGATAGCAGTGTTTGATGACGTAGCGCCCCTACAGGCAGAAGGATAAATACACGATGTTAAAAAAAAAATAGTTTTTAGTTTAACTTTTATTTACAGGTAGTCCCATTAAGATACACAGACTCATTTACAACAGAGTCCTATTTTGGACAGCTATAAAAAAATAAAATATCACAGATTGTATTGACTCGGGAAGAATCTCCAAGGTTTTTGATCATTCCGATATTTTTCTTTTTGATAGAAAAATAAAGTAGTAATGTAACCTTTTTTTTTGATTTAACATGTTTTTTTTCTAGTATTTGTTGCGTTTTCTAAGTGGAGTGAGGCTTATTGACATCAAGTCCTTTATCCGATCTGTCGCCAGGTGAGAATGGAACACGATACAAGTCCATCTTTCCCAATTATCACGGCTTGCAACTCTAATTATTTCTATTTTGGCATCTTTTACTCCAAGACCAAGTATGGGGTAAGAAAGCTGTCAAAATATTTGTGTGCATAAGATAGAAATGCGTGCATATTATTCTATAGCTGTGCAAAAAATAAGTATAGCTGTGTAAAAACTAAAATAGTTGTGTACAAAATATAGTTGTGTAAAAATAATGTAGTTGTGCAAAAAATACAGTTGTGTAAAAAATAAATATAGATGTGCAAAAAATAAATATAGTTGTGCAAAAAATACAGTTGTGCAAAAAATAAATATAGATGTGCAAAAAACATAGTTATGTAAAAATAAATGTAGTTGTGCAAAAAATACAGTTGTGTAAAAAATAAATATAGTTGTGCAAAAAATAAATATAGTTGTGCAAAAATAAATATAGCTGTGCAAAAATACAGTTGTGTAAAAAATAAGTATAGTTGTGTAAAAAGTAATATAGTTGTGTAAAAAAAAATATATAGTTGTGTAAAAAATATACACACAATACACTTAATGTACGACTGAACTCAATTCAACAGTTTACACAGATTTATTTTTACACTATAGACTTATATTCACAAAGATCTGTGATGTACATGAATATTTGGTCACCAACCTAACCCCATAACCAAGGTAAACAGTGCAGAATTAAAAGCAAAGTTGGAGTGAACATTCAAACCAGGCAGTGGACGTGTTCATGGTCAGTTTAGATCAGTTCCAGGGTCTGCATTTGGATGTAGCAGTATCTGACACCCCTAAAATCAACACAAACACCACCACTTTAACTGAAGTCTGTTCAAAACCCACTTGTGTTCATGTTTGCATTAATCCCACTCTGGGCTTTGTCCACGGTCTGGGTTTTTATCCCATCTCTGATGCACTTTTCATTGTGACTTTACAATGACTGCTTTCAGCGCCTAATTTACTGTATTTATGTCTAAAAGCTGCGCTTCAGTGTGTCTTTGTAGCTGCTTTGTGTGGTGGTATCAGGCAGATTATGGGCCGACGTGGTGTCATTGTTAACACTGGTTCACACCACAATAAGGCCACTGGGAGGTAAAGTGGCTCCGCATGCTGGTGAAAGGACGAGGTGGAGGAGGCCATCCGTCCTGTTAGCCATGCCTCCAAGGCCACAGTGTGAAGCACATACACCCTTCATCTGCATGTCAATGAGGAGTGCCGTCACAGCTCGGATCGCAGAGTCAACGACACAATGTGAGCCGACGGGGATATCCACCTGGGAAACAAAGCCAAAGGATGAGGACGCGTCGACTCTTTGACTTTGACGGCGGCCATAACACACTCAGTGCCTCCTGAATCCAGTAATTTAACTGTTCAGCAGGTTGGAACCATCAGGTGACGATAAGAACATTCAACCTCAGGAGACGCTGAAGTTATCGTCAAAGTCCTGAGAGCTGCTGGAAGTGTTTGGTCTGCTGGTACAGACGGAGCTCATGAAATCACGTTGCCAGTTCTTATGGTATTTGGTGTGAATGCATTTCCGCCCTTTTGCGTATTTTTCAATGCCATGTGATCACATGTCAGTTCATGCCAGTGGTTCGCAGTCTTATTCTGTTGTTCCCCCCTTTGGAGGACCATAAACCTCCAGTTCCCCTTTGGAGGACCGTAAACCTCCAGTTCCCCTTTGGAGGACCGTAAACATCGAGTCCCTCTTTGGAGGACCGTAAACCTCGAGTCCCCCCTTTGGAGGACCGTAAACCTCCAGTCCCCCTTTGGAGGACCGTAAACCTCCAGTCCCCATTTGGAGGACCGTAAACCTCCAGTCCTCCTTTGGAGGACCGTAAACATCCAGTCCCCCTTTGGAGGACCGTAAACCTCCAGTCCCCCTGTGGAGGACCGTAAACCTCCAGTTCCCCTTTGGAGGACAGTACATCCAGTCCCCCATTTGGAGGACCGTAAACCTCCAGTCCTCCTTTGGAGGACCGTAAACATCCAGTCCCCCTTTGGAGGACTGTAAACCTCCAGTCCCCCGTCTGGAGGACCGTAAACCTCCGGTTCCCCTTTGGAGGACCGTAAACCTCCGGTTCCCCTTTGGAGGACCCTAAACCTCTGGTCCCCGGAGGATGATAATTTCCCTAGTCAGAACTCATATATGTAGAAAGAGGAGCTGTGGTTTTTGCTGGATTAAAAGCACTATAATGTAAAATTGCCTCATTCAAGTTTAAAATATGTTTCAAGTATTCACAATCTTTGAAGGACAAACCAGATGTGAAACCTGACCAATCACAGGCCATATTTAAGAAGCGAAAGACAAGTGTTTATCAATTAAAACGACACCAAACGGGGTTCTAACACCTTCAATAACACAACTCGTGAACATGTTTTTTTTTTTTGCTAATATTTAAACACAACGTAATCTACCTTTAAATTATGAAAATGACAAATATCTAAGGATCATTTCGTAGCTGGATCGCTTCGTAATCTGATGATGACGCCATCGCCGCCATATTGGAAAGATCAGAACAGATATGTAGAAGGAGGAGCTGCAGTTTTTCCTGGATTAAAAGTAACACTGTCTTAACTTAGTCGTTTCATCCTAGAATTAGGAAGAACTGTCAGTTTTTCTCATTTTTATCAGCTTGTGTGTTGGACAAAATGATGGTGATGAATCAACTATCAGTGGGAAAGTGTTTATTATAAGGTTACAGATGTGAAAATTCTACTCCGTGTCTCCAAGTAGATCCTCCTAAATCCCCCCAAATCTGACACAATGGACGTTTAAGGTAATAAATTTATAAGTGTGACATAAAAAATGCTAAATACACAGTGCAAAAATGCCACCTAGTGACACTTTCAGGTTATTTCATTATGTATTACGTCAATGAACTCGACTTAAAATGAGTTATTTAGTAATTTTGTGTCCATATATTAGTTTTCACTGTAAAAAAAAAAAAAAAGAACAGAAACATGAGGTTTAGATGGGGGCCTCTTACGATATTGAAACTGGGTCAATGAGGGGAAAGACTTGAAACGGGTAATAACAATCACTGTAAACAGGGTGATTGACGCAGTATCGTCCAATCACAGATCAGACCAACCAGGTGGAGAAAAGAATGCGGGAGTGTCGACACCCGGTGGATGAGGAAGGATCTGAGGCATCAGGTTTGTGGTTTGTCCATCTGAACAAACTGAACCGAGAGAAAAAAACACAAAAAAACACCTCCTGAAAGCAAGAGGATCCGTCAACTGGAGAAACCGTGGAACTCCGACCGAACATCTTGAGGAAGGTTCGGACCACGAAGATCTGAAGCTGTTCTGTGATGTTCACGCAAAGCCGTCAAAGAACTTTTATAGGATGGTTGATACGTTACAGAAGACAAGAAGACGGACGAAGACAACAAGACGAACGTAGACCAAAAGACGAACATAGACATGAAGACAAACGTATACAGGAACACGGACGAAGACAAGAAGACAAGAAGACAAACATAGACAAGAAGACACAAATACACATGCACACACACTGTTGCGCAGACAACACAAACACTCTCACACTGTTGTGCAGAAAACACACACACACACACTTGCGCCAGACCACACACACCACTGTTGCGCAGACACACACACACACACTGTTGCGCAAACCCAAACACACACACACACACACTGTTGCCAGACACAAACACACACACACAAACACACTACACACAGTTGCGCAGGACACAACACACCCCACTGTTGCACAGACACATACACACACACACTGTTGCGCAGACACACACACACACACTATTGCGCAGACACACACACACTATTGTGCAGGCACAAACACACACAGACACACACACACACACTATTGCGCAGACACACACACACACACACACACTATTGCGCAGACACACACACACACACACACTATTACGCAGACACAAACACACACACACTTGTGCAGGCACAAACACACACACACATAACACACTGTTGCGCAGACACAAACACACAGACACACACACAGACACACACACACACTGTTGTGCAGGCACACACACACACTGTTGCGCAGGCACAAACACACAGACACACACACAGACACACACACACACACTGTTGTGCAGGCACACACACACACTGTTGCGCAGGCACAAACACACAGACACACACACACACACACACACACACACACACACTGTTGCGCAGGCACAAACACACAGACACACACACACACACACACACACACACACACACACACTGTTGCGCAGACACTCTCAGCCTTGGCAGTGCAGAGTTGGTGACTCATCCTGGTGCCTTTTATTCCGGCGGTGCATCAGTCACCTTCTGCTGATGGAGCAGATGGTGCATGAGAGTGTATGTGTGTGTGTGTTTGTGTGTCTGTGTGATGTTTGTGTCTGTATATGTGTATGTATATATGTGTGTGTGTCTGTATATGTGTGTGTGTTGTGTGTGTGTCTGTGTGATGTTTGTGTCTGTATATGTGTATGTATATATGTGTGTGTGTGTATGTGTGTCTGTATATGTGTGGTGTGTGTGTGTGTGTGTGTGTGTGTGTATGTGTGTGTGTATATGTGTGTGTGTGTGTTGTGTGTGTGTGTGTGTGTTGTGTGTGTGGACGCCAGCCAACGCTGGAGAGCGTTGGGATGCAGACTGATGTAAACAGAGCGTCCGCCCACAGGATGCAGCGCTCGGCGTCAGGCGTTGATCCGACGCCAGACGCCCAGCTGAGCGGCAGGTGCTACGGACAACAGAAGAAGAAGGTGGTGGGCGGAGCTTTGATCAGAGGAATGTGGAAGTGGAGGAGCTGAGCCCAGGGCGTCCATCCAACCATATTTTTATCAAGTTAACTTCACGTCTCCTCAGGGAATTGTTCTGTTCGTTGGATTCATGAGCGATGGCGCAAAGTCGAGGAGAAACAAAACCTGCTTCATAAAACAGGTGGTTGAGTTTTTGATCGATTTAATTAATAGTCAATAAATCGACCAAAACCACCAAACTAAAATGAAACATGAAACTAAACTGAAACATGAAACTAAAATGAAACACCAAACTAATATGAAAGATGATAAAATTAACCTAAAAGTGGATAAAATTAACTAAAAGATAATAAAACCAAACTAAAAAAGAGATAAACTAAACTAGTAAGTTGGGTTCACCAATTGGAGGTTGATAAAACCAGTATAAAACATGGAAAAACAAATTAGAAAATATTTAAACAGACTAAAATTAGGTAAAACCAGTATAGAAGATGATGAAACTAAACTAAAAGGTGACTAAAATAAACTAAAATAGTTTCTGTGGATAAAATAAAAACAGTGGATAAAATAAAACTGTCTAATAATGTTGACGTACTGCATCAGCTGATAGTTTACATTATAGCTCTGTTAGCATAGCTCTGTTAGCTTAGCTCTGTTAGCTTAGCTCTGTTTTTAGACTCAACTAGTCCTCCATGTTTCCAGGTAGAGTGGGAACGACAAGACGACCGTAAACCACAAGTGACGGACCGTGAAGTGTCGTATGATGGTGCCGCTAACTGAAATTGCTAGAGCGAAAAAAAAAATCGATTTGTATCAATCTGACATTGACAAAAGACGAAAACGAAGGGAATTTTATCCATAATTTTTATCCGTTTTAGTTAGTTTTGTAAGCACACAATTACAGTTTCAGTTGTCATTTTTTTCTTTTAATTATAGTTTTATTTTATTTCAGTTAACGGAAATGTTTTTTCATTCTGGTTTTTTTGCGTTTCGTTAGTTTTCGTAAACAAAAATAACCTTGGTGTGTACGTATATATATGTATGTGTGTGTATATATAAAAGTACATTTCTGAGATCAACCTGCGATTTTGTTGAATGCACTTTCAATAATTAATGCAAAAATAGTGTATTTCACATTTTTCGTAGAAGTACTGCAAAATAGGAAAAAAAAATTAGGAGTTTATAAGGTGGAGTAAAGCAGTGTGATGCAAGGTTATTATCGTTAACGAAAACTAATGAATTGAATTGTAAAACATTTCGTTAACTGAAATAAATAAAAACTAATTAAAAAAAAAAACCGATAACTAACTGAAACTGTATTGTGTGTTTACAAACTAAACAGATAAAAATTATGGATAAAATTCCCTTTGTTTTGTCTTTGTCAATGTCAGATTGATATGAAAGCTATTTATTTCTCTCGAACAATTTAGCTGTTGGTACCATATGATATTTAACGGTCCATCACTTGTGTTCACTTGTGGTTTCCAGTCGTCTTCTGGTCCCCACTCTACCTGGAAACATGGAGACTAAAGTTGGGAGAAAGCAGCAGAGTCCTGTCTGGGATTTATTTGAATACGACGACAGAGAAGAAGAGAAAAGAGATGACAAAACTAAAATGAATACTAAAACTAAGCATTTAGAAAAAAAAGAAAACTAATAAAAACTAGTAAACCTGCTCTAAAAACTAATTAAAACAACTGAATTAGAGAAAAAAAAAGTCAAACTAAATAAAACTAAACTATAATGAAAATCCAAAACTATTAGAACTTTGGTTGGTACCGGAGAAATCTGCTTTTTTAAAAAAAAATTTAATTTTTATTTCTATTTTTTTAATTTTTTATTTTACTTTATTTATGTATTCATTCATTCATTCATTCATTCATTTATTATTTTATTTATTGTTTATTTTTTAAACTAAACTAAACTAGGCATTTAGAAAAAATGAAAACTAATAAAAACTAGCAAACCTGTTCTAAAAACGAATTAAAACTAACTGAATTAGAGAAAAAAAGTCAAAACTAAATAAAACTAACTAGAATGAAAAATCCAAAACTATTAGAACCTTGGTGTGGATGGACATAGGCAGGAATGAATAACAACATTTCTAAAATGTTTTTATATGTAAAACCTCAATAAGGTGGTGTCGTAGATACAGTGATCATGTGTGTTTTTTTTCTTCCTGAACAGACTGAGTCGGTGTCGGTGTCGGTGTGTGTGAACCCAGTGAGAACCTCCACCAGTGAGTCCACATGGAACTGTCACAACACAAACACATCTATGAACACAACATTAGATAGGACCTGAAGGCAGCACCGTGACCTCTGACTGGATCACACACACACACATCCACACACACACATGTCCTCTGTTTGTGTGTGTGTGTCCCCTCCAGGTCTGATCCGAGTCCACTTGGTTCCAGATCTGATCCTCCAGGTCCACCAGGCTTCACCAGGACGTTCAGAGCGTGTGCTGTGAATGTCGGATGTGTTTGTGCCCGAGGTAAACCGTTCGCCGTAGCGCGTTTACGATATATGGCAGTGATTATGTAACCATGCCGACGGGGTTTCCTCCTCACGCGTTCGTTCCTGTGGCATCCGGATCAGAGACCGTGAAGACAAACGAAGACGTCGGAGGAAACAAGGCTGCGGTAACCAATCCATCCCATAATATCCACACACCAGGCTGCTCTCAGGCCTCTGGGATGCATTAGGATGCCTTCAGGGGCTGTCGGAAACATCAGTCTTCACGCTTGTGTAGATGAAATTACCCGTGCGATGTGTTCAAGTGCTGAAATGAAAAGTGGGTCATTGTTTCTGTATTGCGTATCTATAAAGACAGATTATCCATAAAAACAATTTATCTGTAAAGACAGATTTATCCATAAAAACAAATTTATCTATAAAGACAAATTTATCCATAAAAACAAATGTATCTATTACACAAATTTATAGATGAATTTATCTACAAAAACAAATTTATCTATAACACAAATTTATCTGTAAAGAGGAACTTATAAAGACAAATTTATCTATGAAGACAAATTCATAAATATGGTCATTGTTGATTGTTTTTTCTATAAATGTGTAAAATCATCATCAGTAGAACGTTAATAAAACCATGGTTCATCGCTGACCATGAACCCCTCATTGTTGAAAAGGTCAAAGGTCATTTTCATCTCATCAATCAACATTTTAACCCAGTTCTTCAGCGGAAAATACGACATGAGGGCGTTCATGAGCAGTTTGGGAGTTTGGAACTTTGTTTTTTATGTATATATATATATATATATATATATATATTACACACACACACACACACAACACACACACCACACACCACACACACACACATATATATATATATATATATATATTATATATATATGTATATATCTATGTTATATATATATATGTCTGCCTGTTTTTATTATTCTTTTGGTCCTATTTGTTCATTTTGTTAATATTTGTATTCATTTTATGAATAATTTGGAATTTTTTTTGTTGAATTTGATCTTTTTTTAAATTTTTTGTTATGTTGTTTTTGGTTCATTTTGTTGATTATTTTTTTCATTATTTTTGTTGATTATTTTGGTCTTTTTTTCAGTCTATTGATTACTATGTTTTTGTTGATTATTGTCATTGTTCCTTGAATATTTTGGTTAGTTTTGTTGATTATTGTATTCATTTTGTTGATTATTTGATTATTTTCATTGATTATTTTATTCATGTTATTGATTTTGGTTTATTTTTACTAATTTTGTGATTGTTTATTATATATACATATATATTATATATATATATAATATATATATATAACATATATACACTGAACAAAAATATAAACGCACCACTTTTGTTTTTGCTCCCATTTTTCATGAGCTGAACTCAAAGATCTAAAAACTTTTCTGTGTACACACGGTTTATTTCTCTCAAATATTGTTCCCAAATCTGTCTACATTTGTGTTAGTGAACACTTCTCTTTGCTGAGATAACTCCATCCACTTCACAGGTGTGGCATATCAAGATGCTGATTAGACAGCAGGATTTTTGCACAGGTGTGCCTTAGGCTGGCCACAATAAAGGCCTCACTCAAAATGTGCAGTTTTATCACACAGCACAATACCACAGATGTCACAAGTTTTGAGGGATATGCAATTGGCATGCTGACTTCAGGAATCTCCACCATAGCTTTGCCTGTGAACTGAATGTTCATTTCTCTACCATAAGCCATCTCCAAAGCTGTTTCAGAGAATTCATGAAGAAGACTGTGCGAAGAAAAGGGTGGTCACACCAAATACTGACTGGTTTTCTGACCCCCCTGGACCACCCAATACAGTAAAAGTGCACATTTTAGAGTGGCCTTTTATTGTGGCCAGCCTAAGTCACACCTGTGCAATAATCCTGCTGTCTAATCAGCATCTTGATCTGCCACACCTGTGAAGTGGATGGATTATCTCAGCAAAGGACAAAGGGGAAGTGCTCACTAACACAGATTTAGACAAATTTATGAACAATATCTGAGAGAAATAGGCCTTTTGTGTTCGGAGAGAAAGTTTTAGATCTTTGAGTTCAGCTCATGAAAAATGGGAGCAAAAACAAAAGTGGTGTGTTTATATTTTTGTTCAGCGTGTGTGTATATATATATATATATATATATATATGTATGTATAATGAAAATGCTAGACGTCATGGATGCCTTTAATGTCAACGGTAAAAACGGTAAAACTCATGACTGTTGACTTGATGTGAAATGTCGTCTCTTATGGACTCGGTCTGAATCAGATTAATCGATTCATTGAAACTGGAACCTGAAGTCGGCGTTGATTGGCGTTCAGCTGCTCGTGACAATGGTGTCCAATGGCGGCGCTGCGTTCGTGGACGGGGGTTCCACACAGGGAGCTCCTTTCCAAATGTCAAGTGTTTATGAAAGAAATGTTCCAACTCGCTGAGGGACGAGGAACCCGAGGGCTCGTCAGCGCCGACGCCAAAGAAACCACAAAGAATCCTAAGGAAACAGGAAGAATAAGGCATCGACCTTGAGCCTGGGCCGCCGCCGCCATGCGCTGCAAAAACGGCGGAGGAACCCACAGGAGGCGTGTGAAAAGCATCGACGGCAGAGACGGGGCTTTAGACGGCGCCTGAGGACCCAGGGTGGTATCGACCCGCCGTCTGATAATGTCACAGCCGGACGCCGGATGCCATGTTGGATTCAGGAGCGGAAACGCAGGAGCAGGCCGGCGGTTGTCAGGACGACGGCGTGTCCTCCTATCAGATCCACTCAACCTGATCAGAGACGCAGCCGTTCAATAATGTGTGTTTGGGAGATTCAGAGGATTTAATGAGAAGGAAATGGACTGGATGAACTGCAGACGGAGAACGGAAAAGTAGGACAGTACACGGAAATGTATCTGTAAACACATATGTATCTGTAAACACAAATATATAACCACATATGTATCTGTAAACACTAATGTATCTGTAAACACAAATATATAACCACATATGTATCTGTAAACACTAATGTATGTATCTATAAACACTATTGTATCTATAAACACAAATATATAACCACATATGTATCTGTAAACACTAATGTATCTGTAAACACAAATATATAACCACATATGTATCTGTAAACACTAATGTATCTGTAAACACAAATATATAACCACATATGTATCTGTAAACACTAATGTATGTATCTATAAACACTATTGTATCTATAAACACAAATATATAACCACATATGTATCTGTAAACACTAATGTATCTGTAAACACAAATATATAACCACATATGTATCTGTGAACACTAATGTATCTGTAAACACAAATATATAAACACAAATGTATCTATAAACACTAATGTATCTATAAACACAAATATATAAACACAAATGTATAAACACTGATGTATCTATAAACGCTAATGTATCTATAAACACAAATGTATCTGTAAACACAGATGTAACTATAAACACAATATATCTATAACTAATATAAAAACACAAATGTATCTATCAAGGACAAATGTATAAACACAAATGTATCTATAAACACTAATATATAAACACAAAAGTATCTATAAACATTAATGTATCCATAAAGATATGCATCTATAAACACAACATATAAACTCAAATGCATCTATTAATGTATCCATAACCACAAAAGTATCTATAAACACAGATGTATCTATAAACAAAAATTTATAAACACAAATGTATCTATAAAGACAAGTTATAAACACAAATTTATGAAGACAAATGTATCTATCAGTCCCTCCAGGATTTCGTGGGATTTTTTTTTTGGATTATTGTGTCCTAAAATGCCTGATTTTGTGGCAGCTTTTCCAAAAAATTGCGGTGAAAGTTGTGATGATTTGAGACTTCTTTTATTAAAGTCACAGGAACATGGGCATTTGCAAATTACC
Organism: Sphaeramia orbicularis; assembly: GCF_902148855.1. Lineage (NCBI taxonomy): Eukaryota > Metazoa > Chordata > Actinopteri > Kurtiformes > Apogonidae > Sphaeramia > Sphaeramia orbicularis. Next base: position 57,595,122 of record NC_043973.1, on the reverse strand, counting down.
TAGAACAGACTTTTTTGAGTTTTTAGCCTTAAAAAGCACCAGGAAGCAATGATTTTAAACAAAACAGGCTTTTTTTTCATTCATTCATGTATTTGTTTGAGCAGAAGAAAAATGTAAACATTTTTAGTGTACAAGGAAGTAATATCAGAGCAAATACATTAATAAAGATGATCAAGACAAAATAACAATTACCATGTACACTAGTAATAACAAAATAAATTCAGTATGTACTGCTCAGAAAGGAGTGGGAAGAAGAAAACTGATTAAATCCCACCCCATCTCACATTTATACAACACAACACATGAATTTGGCTCCTTAATGATATAGTAGTATATTCAGGATTAGGGTTAGATGGGTTACACACACACACACACACACACACACATACACACACACACACGCACACACACGCACACACACACACACACACACACACACACACACACACACACAGAGGAAGGACAGCATGCCTCCACAGGTTCTTTCTTCTTCTCTTCTGTTGCCTTCTACAGTAGATCTGCTCTAACTTTGACCCTTTCAGCTCCTGCTGTTGTTCTGGATCCGACAGCCTCTGTCTTTGGGACTTGTCTTTCCTCTTCCAGTTTCAGCCGTTCTTTTTGCATGTTTTGCGGTTGAAAAGTGTCCGTGGAGCGTCCAGTTTCATTTGTGTTCCACCACAATATTGCAGGCAAACTGACTTGCACGAACTTTGTCGGTACATATGAGTGTTTTGAATCGCACATGTCTTCATCTTCTCAATCGTCAACAAGGAAGTGAACGTGATGATGTACATGTCTCGTAGACAGGGGTGGGCGAAAGGGGGCTAAAGTGATTAGTTAAATTTGCGGAAAATTCATGGTGATTGGACAAAATTGCAGAATTCGCGGTGATTAGTTGAATTTGCGTTAATAGTTGCAATCGCAACATTGCGAATTCCTGGAGGGACTGATCTATAAACACAAATTTATAAACATAAATGGATCTATAAACACATTTATAAACACTAATGTATTCATAAACACTAATGTATCTATAAAACCAAATTTATCTATAAACACAAATGTATCTATAAACACAAATTTATAAAGACAATGTATCTGTAAACACAAATGTGTCTATAAACAAATTTATAAACACAAATGGATCTATAAACATTAATGTATCTATAAAAACAAATGTATCTATAAGACTAATGTACCTATAAATACAAATTAATCTATAGACTAATTTCTGTATAAAGCCCATCAGACAGTAAATGGTCGTCTACACTGGGTTCGGTTGAGGATTTAGGTCATTTTTACTCACTAAATTGATTATTTTATTAATTTGGTCGACCTAACTGTAAAGACACATTATAAATAGTCTGTAAATGGTCAATTAATCCTTAATTGATGGTTTTACATCATAGGTTTATGGATAAAATACACTATAATCACGTCAGGTTTATTTTTACCAGGATGATGTTTATTTATAGTGAAAATGTAAATGTGTGGGGGTTTTTTTGGTAATTTTTTTTTCCTAATGTTTCAACCCTCAAACTCTGTTTTTCCATTTTGACTCAGTTTTATGTGAATAAATCAGTGCCATCCTGTTTTAAAATGGACTCAAACTGACACGAAGATAGTTTTTTTTTTTTTTTTTTTTTTTTTACTTTGGTTTGTTGTTTTTATTTTTTATTGTAGGAAATTCGAGGTTAAGTTTTTTTTTTTTTAATCCTTATTTTCTTTCCACACATGCACATACGTGTTTTCTGTTGACACATCTTCATTTCATCACCTGATCTGTTGGTTTTATTGATTATTTTGAACTAGTTTTGTCGTTTTGAACAGAGGACAATGGTTTTATCTGATCAGACAGAACAGGACGACAGCGGAAGTCTGCCCCCTATGGACGGAAATACTATCTATCTATCTATCTATCTATCTATCTATCTATCTATCTATCTATCTATCTATCTATCTATCTATCTATCTATCTGTCTATCTGTCTATCTATCTGTCTGTCTGTCTGTCTGTCTGTCTGTCTGTCTGTCTGTCTGTCATTGGACTACTTGTTCTTTATTTTCTTGCCCATTGTGTTCATTTTTCATTGTTTTGCTGCTTATTTTTTGCTCATGTTTATTTATCTTTATCATTGATTTTTTTTTAGCAGTTTTTAATTATCTGTTTATCAAGCTGACATTTTTTTCCCATTATTTTGTCCATTTCCATCAATTTTGTTTATTACTTTGTTCTTTTAGTTGCTCATCTATGTTTATTTTTGTTGATTTTCTTGCCTGTTTTGTTTACTTTTTATTATCGTTTTTACATTTTATTCTATCTGTGTCTGATCCTTTACTTTGACTGTTATTAACCCCTCAAACAGATGCACATTCACAGATATTAAGAAAACACATGAGAATATTGAAGCAGACTTGAATCTTACTCATTATTACCAAAAACAGTTCAAACCTTCAGAGCCCCAGGGATTTTTTTCTGGATTTCTACATAAAAAAGTAATAATATTAAATTTTGAAAACTGAGAAAAGTGAGGATAAACTGAACAGTTTTCATTGTTTCAGCCTCGTCTTCGATATCGGTGACGTATGGATGGAAACAGAGGAAGAGGGCAGCCCGCATCATCAGCTGCTACGTTACCATGACGATGGCTCATAGGACGTCAAAGAGGAGCAAATGTCTTCAGGTTGTTCTCTGATGAGAAAAAAGAAAACAAAAACAAATCTGTGCTTCCAGCAGTGTAGATGTTTAATAAAACACACTGAAATAATGGTAATACTTCAGCACTGGAGCAGGTCAGTCCACTTTCCATTTATAATTATAAATGTAGTGATATCAGGACATTTATCACATGAAATACACTTTGGAAATAGACTGAACTTCACTTATTTAATCAAATAAACCTGAAGGTAAAAGGACAGGGACAGCATGACATGAAGACAAAGAGGAAAGTGGACCAAAACAAGACCAAAAATGAGATGAAAAGAAGACCAGAAATGAGACAAAACTGGGACTAAAAGACCAAAAATGAGACAAAAGACAAAAATGAGATAAAACACAAAAAGAAGACCAAAAACGAGACAGAACTGACAAAAATGAGACAAAAGACCAAAAATGAGACAAAAGACACAAATGAGACAAAACAGACAAAAATGAGATACAAAAATGAGACAAAAAGACCGAAAAAGAGACAAAACTGACAAAAAGGAGATAAAAATGAGACAAAAAGACCGAAAATGAGACAAAACACAAAAATGAGACAAAAGGTAAAAATGAGACAAAACACAAAAATGAGACAAAACAGACAAAAATTACATAAAAAGACCAAAAATGAGACAAAACAGACAAAAAGACCAAAAATAAGACAAAAATGAGACAGAAAGACCAAAAATGAGACAAAAGACAAATGAAACAAAAATGAGATACAAAAATGAGACTAAAAGACCGAAAATGAGACAAAATGACCAAAAATGAGATGAAAGACAAAAATGACACAAAACAGACAAAAATGAGACAAAAAAACCCAAAAATGAGACAAAAGACAAAAATGAGATGAAATCGCTGCACAAAAATTTAAGTGAGACAAAAATGAAACAAAGAAAAAGCCAAAAACCAACAGTAAAGGAGAACATAAATGAGTCAAAATAGATTAAAAACAGACAAAATGAAGATAAAAACCAAAACAGACAAAAAGATGTAAAGAATATACAAAAATTAGATGTAAAATGAGACAACGATAAAACATAAAATGAAAAACATAAAAAGAGGAAAAATGAGATGAACATCAGACAAAAGATGAACAGAACACAGAAAAATGAGATGAAACTGAGTCAGAATATGAGGCAAAATAAATAAGACGAAATAGCACCCAAAAAAATTTGATGAAAACTAAAATGAGACTAAGAATTAAACAAAAAGACAAAAACAGGTCAAAAAAAGCTCCTGTTTTTCAGGTTTTGTACATTTAATCCACTGTTTGAACACATCCTGTCTAAATACTTCAGATACACTCTTCAGATTGGGGATGTAAACAATTAATCGACTAACGATTAATTGTCGATAAGAATTGGCTCGATTAAATTATCAATTGTGGGTTAATTGCCCTTGTCCACCTATCCACACCTGTCCACACCTGTCCACACCTGTCCACACCTGTCCACACCAGTCCACCTGTCCACACCTGTCCACACCTGTCCACACCTGTCCACACCTGTCCACCTGTCCACACCTGTCCACACCTGTCCACACCAGTCCACCTGTCCACACCTGTCCACACCAGTCCACCTGTCCACACCTGTCCACACCTGTCCACCTGTCCACACCTGTCCACACCTGTTCACACCTGTCCACACCTGTCCACACCTGTCCACACCTGTCCACCTGTCCACACCTGTCCCACACCAGTCCACCTGTCCACACCTGTCCACACCTGTCCACACCTGTCCACCTGTCCACACCTGTCCACACCTGTCCACACCTGTTCACACCTGTCCACACCTGTTCACACCTGTCCACCTGTCCACACCTGTCCACACCTGTCCACACCTGTCCACACCAGTCCACCTGTCCACACCTGTCTGAAGGCTGTCGGTTTGTCTGCGCTGTGACACCACAGCTGGGATAGGCGGTCATTGAACTGGATCATGGCGTTGATGAGTTTGAATGTCTTTATGGACATGGTGGAGCCAAACACAGACCGACCGTCTGTGGGAGTGGTACACCTCTGAATAAATACACACACAAATGTGGGTCAGTATTGGATCGTTTTCCCTGGAGGTTGGTCTAGTCCACGGTCAGTGAGACACAAGTTAAAACATCCTCCTGATCTGGGACACAGGTATGTCCAGCATTATGTCCTGCGGTCACCCCGGTGGACATGGGAAAAGTGGCGGGCAAATTAAAGTTTGCGAAGCTTCAGGAGGTAGAGAAAAGATAAATGAGCAAAAAGTTTCATTTTCACTTCTGTGGGGGGGCACAGACTGCACTGCCCCATACCCCCATAGTATTAGACCAGGGGTCTCAAACTCAGATCCTCGAGGGCCGGTATCCTGCATGTTTTAGTTGTTTCCCTCTTCCAGCACACCTGACGGTCGTTATCAGGCTTCTGCAGAGCTTGATGGTAGGCTTATCATTTGAATCAGGTGTGTTGGAAGAGGGATACATCTAAAACATGCAGGATAGTGGCCCTCGAGGACCGGAGTTTGAGACCCCTGTATTAGAAGCAGGACGGAAAGGGACACATGCACACGCATGGTTACCAACCAACACGCACGCATCCCCTGGCGCATGTGCGGTCGAGTAACCCCCCCACCGGCAAAACACATGCGCGTGCCCCCCCCCCCCCCCCACACACACACACACACACATTACACACCACCACATCAACAGATGAATTCCACAGGAAACACTGACTGTATCCAGTGGTTCAATAAATGAATCATTAAGGAATATGACATGGATTTATCGTGAAGTATAGAAACAGTATTTAGCTTTTATTCTTATAGACCCTGTTGAAAAAGAAATTCAGGTTCCCAGGAAAATCGCTGCTTATCAATTAATTGTTAATCGATCGATATGGTCAACCACCTAATGATTAGTGGATTAATCGATAATTTGCATCCCTACTTTAAATAAATATAAATGTGTCATAAATTAAATCTATTTCAGTCTGTGTTTGGCTGTAAATGATGCATTTACTGATTTGAGTCTGTTCAGTATGAATTAAAGGCGACTGTCAGTGGTTTGAACAGGTCGATGTCAGGATGGAACCCATCTCCTTAATGATGCTGCTTATATAATTCCCAGAATGCATTGGTGCGTGGGCCGTCTTCAGGTGGTTCTCAGAGTCTCTGTGGACCATGACTCACTGTTTTCACTGAGTTTCACAGACACATCGATCCTGGGTTTATTTCTCAGTCGGTGCTTTGGGATTCCTGTTGGATGTCAGCCTGTCGGAAGGTCCATGGAGGACCACACACACACACACACACACACACACGACACCCCCCCCTCCCCCAGCATTAACCACGTCCACCTCCACATCCTGAATATAGATGATCTACAGGTGTACACACACACACACACACAAACACACACACAAAAAACCTACACACACAAACACACACATAAACACACACACACACACACACGTACAAACACACACACACAAAACACAAACACACACAAAAAAACACAACACACACAAAAAACCTACAAACACATACACATACAAAACACAAAAAACACACACACAAACACACACACAAAACACATACACATACAAAACACACAAACTCACAAACACATACACAAAAAACACACAGACAAACACAGACAGTCCACTTCCAATTTATAATATTAGATTAGACAGATGATGATGATGATGATGATGATTATTATTATGATTATTATTATTAATCTTTATTTATACAGGAAAAAAATGACTCTGGTGTCCAGGTGAGTATATTAAACACACTTTAACCCTCTGGTGTCCAGGTGAGTATATTAAACACACTTTACACTTCATGTTAGTAAAGATCATATTTTTCATAATTTGTTTTTGGTCTGAATTCAACAGTTGTTCATTTTTGTCTGATTGTTTAAATCCTGATCCATCCACTAAAACCATCCCATAATAAACAGTGTTAAATTCCTACACTAACACCCGTCTATCAAGTGAGTAAAAAATACACACTGACACATTTAACATTTGACCTAGCACCAAAAAGAATAATAATATGAACTAATGTTGGTGATAATCACTGAAAGAGGACAGGAGGAAAAAATAAAAAAAAATAACTTTACAATTTTTATGTAGAATATTTAAAAAAAAAAAAAGAAAAAAAATTAAAAAATATGGTTTGATTCCATTACAAACATGTCATTTAGAGGGTTAAAATGTGACAGTTAATGAGTATTTGGTGTTTTTGTTTATGGCTCAAGTTGATGAAAAACAAAAAAATGTCAAAAAAAAGGTAGAAACAAACTGTATAAAAACATTCTGACTTTAGTGACTTTATCTGACTTTATTGATATCGTATGAATCTTCCTGACTGTGACCAGCAGGGGGCGCTCTGGTACCAGAACACACTTAAAAACACCAAAACCACCAACTAATCTGACAAAGTTATGAACTATTTAAGAGTTAAATCAGACTTAAATATGCATTAAGCAGACTTAAATTTGGTAAAACTAGTATAAAAGACAATAAAACTCAACTGAAAGATGTTAAGACAATAAAATCAGGTCAAAAAATTCTAAAAGATTGTAAAACTGAACTATTTAAGAGTTAAATCAGACTTAAATATGTGTTAAGCAGACTTAAAATAGGTAAAACTAGTATAAAAGACAGCAAAACTCAATGAAAAGATGTAAAAACAAACTAAAATCTTGTAAAATCAGTCTAAAAGATTGTAAAACCAAACAATTTGATGATTGAATGAGACGGAAAGATGGTTCAAACTGACTAAAATTTGGTAAAACTAGTTTAAAAGACGGTAAAACTAAACTAAAAGGTGGATAAAATGTCATCTATAAAAACATGTGACACTGATTAATTAATGAACTGGATTCAACCACCGGTGTTTTCCCATAATTCCCTGAGACAACATGAACGCCCTTCAGCCAAGTCAGATCGTCAAGAAGGATTTTTTTTTTTATCTATACGCCAACTTTTCAACTCGACCGAGGTTCAAAAAACTTTTTTCAGTCGTTTTTTTGTCCCAGTTGTGCCTTTTTCTGCTCAAGTATGTTCATGTGTGAACTGAATGGATGGAAAGGCTCATCTCACACACTTCCACCGTGGGCTTCATCCCTCCATCCTCCACACACTTCCACCGTGGGCTTCATCCCTCCATCCTCCACACACTTCCACCGTGGGCTTCATCCCTCCATCCTCCACACACTTCCACCGTGGGCTTCATCCCTCCATCCTCCACACACTTCCACCGTGGGCTTCATCCCTCCATCCTCCACCGTCTGTTTTTATCAGTGACGCTGAAGGAGGGTTTGTGTCGGAGCAGCAGACAAAGGTGCTGCCACACCTTCTACATCTGAGCTTCCACTGTCATGAATGTTTTACAGCTGCAGTTTCTGCCTCAGTGTTTGGCGGTTCAACTCTCAGCATACGTTTGTCTGTCAGGGGTTTGACTTTGTGTCAAACTCTGCAAAAAGAGCCAATGCTGACAAAGGAAGGGAAGTGGAGATGGATGAGAAAAACCACTTTTACAGCTGGGTTTAAAACATCAGAAAATCAAACTAAGAGATGGTTGAACTTTCTTTTTTTTCATATTTTAACTCTGTTAATGCCATGTTTGTAATGTAAGCAAAACTAATACAACAAAAATTTTTCTCCAATATTTTATGTAAAATTATATTTTTACATTTTTTTCTTCCTGGCATATGTCAATGATTAACACCAAGTAATGTAGGAATTTAACACTTTACACTGATGATTTTAGTGGATGGGTCATAATTTAAAAATTATAAATTAATTATTATTAAGAAAAATGAATAAATGATCAAACAATAACAGTGAGAAGGAAAAAATGGACATTTACAGTCAGGTATATTTGAGAAAGCTGTGTCAATATGGTCTTTAGCCTCATAATTTAAAAAAAATCAGGCAAAATGAACAACTTTGGAATTATGACCTTAAACTGAAAAATAATATGACCTTCATAACATGAAGAGTCAAGTGTGTATAATACGCCCACCAGCAAGGATAATCTCAACCAGTCATTTTTCCTGGTTAAAAAATAATAATAATAATAATAATAATAATAATAATAATGATATGACCCCCCCCCCCCAAACACCCTCCCTGCTGCTGCAGTTCTATGACACTGAACCCCTCTGCGGTCTGACCTGTCTTATCTCTGTTTCCTCGGGTTGGTTCTTTTTCTGCAGATTTTGACGCCAACTTCAGGGACTTACCCCCGTTTCAGCCTCCAAAGCTGCTGATGAAGCCTGGCTCTGGGTCAGCGCTCCAGTCCATCCCAAAGGCACTGGACGGGGCCAAAGGTCAGGGCAGTGGGCTGGACACTGACAGGGTGAGTCATGGAGGTCTGTGGTTTGGGCTTTGGTAGATGTGGTCTGTGGAACATCTATGGGGTAAGGTCTACCAAGAGCAAAAAAATCTGGAATTAAACAAACAGAAAAATCTTGAATTAAGCAAAAAAAAAAAAATCTTGAATTACATAAAAAATCTTGAATTAAACAAAAAAAAATCTTGAATTAAACAAAAAAATCTTGAATTAAAAAAAAAAAAAGTTGAATTAAGCAAAAAATCTTGAATCAAACTCAACCTGCAGTGTGAAGGAACTGGCCGCCCGGAGGTTCTCCGAGGCGAGTGGCAGAAGCCGGTTGTTCTTGGAATGATAACTTGGATCCATACTATCACCTATGGCTGAAATAGGCGGAATAGTAAAGCAACAATGACTGCCCACCCCCTGCCCCCGCCTCAGCCAACAACCATAGAGCGCACCCCCCCACCCAAGTAGAAGCCACCAGCCATTAAACAATAAAACAGAATGAAGATGACGAAGAAGTCCGTTCTGAGCCACTGTCGTCCTGTTCATTATTTTAGAGCAGATCCAGCTCCTTCCTGCTGAAATGTCATATTTATTTCCTTTCTAATATCTATATTGATAGCAGTATTGATGTGTTGCATGACTGCAGTAGTCAAATACTCAGGTTACAACCCAAAATTGTACTCTGGTATCACTAAATTAATCTGAATCAATTGATTAATACTGAATTGACTCGATATTGGATTGAATTGA